>NW_004524631.1:8916484-8929594 GCF_000260255.1 Octodon degus
AGAGGGAGGGAAAGGGAGAAGGAGAGCTACTGAGACAGAGAGAGAGAGAAACCTCCAGGAAAAGGCAGCACTTTTTTTTTCTACTAGCCATCTAGAAGCCAGAAAAAAAAAATCATTTTAAGGAACAGCAGTGTGGGTGACAGAGTGTAGTCCTCAACACAGTAGTTCTTAAATACTCGTACAGATCAGAGTCATGGAGAGGGCTTGCTACACCTGGGCTGCTGGGCAGCACTGCCAGGGCTTCCGATTCAGTGTGTCTGGAGCGAGGCCTCCAAGCCAGCTTTGCCAACGAGTTCCCAGATGCTACTGGTGCTCCCAGAGCTGCTCATGTAAGGAAGGGGTCTGTGTTTAAGAATGAGAACACCTGTTAAGCCCCGAGCCTTCACATTTAGCTGCTGACCATGCTTGGACACGTTGCTTACCAAATTCTAAGATAGAGTTTTGTTAAGTTTCTCAGGCAGGCCTCGGACGTGCGATCCTCCTGCTCAGCCTCACTCAGCGCTGGGATTGTGAGCATGCTCTATCACACACTACCTGATTTGCTACTCCTTGTTGTAGAGTATGTGTGATAACATTAAACCAATGCGGACATCTCAAATCGGGAGATCACAAAGAGATGATGCAAGAACGTGTTGATAAACGTTGATTCTAGTATGCATCTCTCTCCCTTTTCTTTTACAACTGAAAACAAAAGAACATTTGCCCAGCGCAAATTTCTCCCAGATAGTTCAGCCTGAATTTCTTGGGGATGATGCATGCCAAAGTAGTCGAGCAGTCTAGCCTAAAGACAAGTTAGAAATCCTGGTAGACAATGTTGATGGCCCAATCAATTATGACCTCCCCCCTTTTCTTCTGGCTAACCCAGGATTATTTTAAAATGGAGTAGATTTGTGTTTATGGATGAAAACAAAAGAACAAGCACCTCCCTTGGATAACCTAGTAATGAGAATCATAATTGGTCTAAGCCTATCTTGATAACCCATTTTTTTTTAATGTATGTAGTGTAGGGCCTACAGATGAATTTATAGTGATCCTTTCTGTTTTTCAGCCTCCCAAGTGTTGGGATTACAGGCAAACACCACCACACCCCATTTGATTCTCTGTCTCAGCATGCCTTGGGGCGGGGCCAGCGCTGCACACCAGGGATCAAAACCCTGGACCCTGCATCTGCCTGAGCAAAGTACCTTAATCCTCTGAGCCATCTGGTCAGCCCAGCCCATCTTTTTTTATATGAATGTTAACATAGTCAAATTCATATGCTCAGAAAATATTTTTTCAGTGCTAAGCATCATTCTTGGTGCCATGATATAAAAGTAAACAACAACCAATAGTCTTCAGCAGGAGGTTTATTTATTTATTTATTTTCATGTATTTGGTACAGAGTCTCGCGGCACAGCTCAGACACACAGTGATCCTCCTGTTTTCAGCCTCCCCAGAGCTGGGATTACAGGCGTGCACCACCATGCCTGATCTTAGGAGAATTATTTATTGGAAAATAACACAAGTACTTTCTGCTGCTGTGAAGAAAATAGACTGCATACATTTGGAATTCTAACCTGCTCTTAGGAAGAAAGTGGAAATTGATATGAAGAATAATTTCTGTAAGAAGTAATTAAGCTAAGAATTATGGATGTATAGGAGCAAAAATGTTTAACCTTGTATAAAGTTTATGAGACAGGGAAACTTTATTATAAAAATTGAAAAGATTAAATAGGGATAGATCACAGGACATATCAAATGATGTCTGGAGCTTCATAATTTTGGCCAAAAGTAGGAAGTTGGTGAAGGATTTTAGTTAGCATGTATTAGAGAAGATTCACATTTTGAAAAATTACTCTGTCCACAAAGAATGATTTAAAACAAGATAAGGTAGACATTTATAAAATTGAACAAGTGCTTGAAATAAGACATGCTCATTGACTGGGCTAGAACTGCTCTGATCAAAACAGAATACACCAGCTATCTGTGGCCCCTGAGTGCTTAAAATGTGGCTCATCCAAATTAAGATAGATTTATTTTATTAAAATAACAAATATTTTATGCATTTTCTCTCCTCTATGACCATATCAGTATAATCTTTTGCACTTTCAGAAGTGATAATGTAAGAAATATAGCTGTGTCCCTTACTGTATATATGTGAATAAGATTTTATGAAAGTTTAGATAATGTCCCTTACATTTTCTTTCTTTTCACTGATATTAGGAAAAAAAAAAGAAATGTAGATATAAAACTGATTCAGATAACTTGGGTGGTAGTATGCGATACCTTATATGAAAGATGACATAGTCAAGTCTTATAATTTTCTATTAGGAATTGAGCCAATTGGGCTGGTAATATAGCTCAGCAGACTAAGTGCTTGCTTAGGTAAGCACAGGGGCCAGGGTTCAATCCCTGGCACCGTATGCCTTGCAAGCCCCACCCTCAGGAGTGCTGAGCAGTTGATGGAATCTGGGCATGGTGGCACATGCCTGTAATGCCAGCACTAAGGAGGCAGAAATCAGGAGGGTCACTAATGAGTCTGAGCTGCATAGTGAGACCTTGCACACACACACAAACAAACAAACAATAACCTTAAAAAATAAAGAAATTGAGCCAATTAAGAGTATTGGCTAAAGGTTGAGGATATATCTCAGCGGTACAGGGCCTGCCTGGCAAGTATGAGGTCAGGAGTTCACTGCTTGGTACAAAAAAAAAAAAAAAAAAGAAAAAGAAAAAGAATATTGGCTAAGACTTTGTACATAGCATACATAGCACAAATGAAATTATTTGATTATGAATTTCAGTTCTCTGAATTTTGAAAGTAATAATGGTAAATGTCAGGAGCCAGTAGATAATGCTCCAATATTTTTTATTCTTCTCTAGTTATATATAAGCTACAATTTTAAAATAAATGAAAATAAGAAAAATCAACAGTTAAAATTAAATTGTATTGAAATTTTTACTGCAGTGTGAACTTTAGAGAAATTTCCTCTTATAGTTCTTTTACAACATACTAGAAATATCTTTTGTGGGAAAATAAAACATTTTATTTGAATTTGAAATGAGAACGGAAAATTCACAAACAGGATATGTAAGGATTAAATATTTAAAAAGTCAAATTAGTAAAATAAATCTGAACTATTTAATATTCATTTTAAACAGCTAATCATGTATTTGTAATAATCTACAACAAAAGCAAAATTAGATTCTTGATGGCATATGGCCAAATATCCTAAAATAAATTCCATATGGTTGAATATCAAATACGAAATTAAACCAAGATGTTAAAGGGTACACAAATGATCAAATATGCTATGAATTTTTAAATTTCAGGACATTAACAACACAGTAAACTAAATTAGAAAGTAAATCACACCTAAAAGCAAGTGTTCATAATGTAGTAGAAATATAGTATACTTAAGGCTGGGATATAGCTCAGTGACGCAGTGCCTGCCTGGCAAATATGAGGTCATGAGTTTGATTCCTGGTACCAAAGAAGACCAAGTAAACAAACAGAAAAAGACTTAGTCATAGCAATGTACTATTCTTAATATAAAACTTTAAAGAGTTATAAGAAAATACGACAAATGTGTACTGAAGATATTAAAAAACATGAAATAGAAATATTCCGAAGGAAAAAAAGTAAAATAACATTTTATTTAACTACCAATGTCTTTAAAATACTAAATGCTATTCTGAAAATGTGGACTTGCTCATATTTGTTGATATGACTTAATGTCAATTTTTGAATTATAATATTTGAAATTTGATTTAAACTTAATGTTCTTTAAAATATAGTGGTTAGGGGTCGGGGAGATGGCTCAGCAGAATAAGAGCTTCCCTGGCAAGCGCAAGAGCCTGAGTTCAGTCCCCGGTTCCACCAAAACGAAATAAAATAAAAAATAAAAAATTATAGTGGTCAATTTTAAAACTATGAAATAGTTTAAACATACAAAAAAGCATGACAAAAAAATTAATAATCCCAGAATCTAAGCTATAGTACCAATCTCAACAACATTTTGCAAAATTCATTTCAAATAATTTTCATTTTCCATTTTTAAATTTTGTTATGTTTTGGAATCCAAGTAGCTCAAGTTTTACGTGTCATCGGGAAGTAAGAAGACCAGGAGTCACTTTTTAACTTAAAGTAAAAACATTTCACAATCTGGGAAACAGCCAGTTCCTTGTGGCACTGAGCGCTGTGACCTTGCCAAAAGCGAAACACGCAAGGGAGTCCCGGCATCACCTGTGCTCTCAGCCACACATAAATGTCGGACCGAAACACAGCTACCTTTGCCACCTTTCTCTTTAGGTGGCCTCCCTTGATTCAATCTCTAACAATTTCTCTCCATCTGCACTCCTGACTTTGTTGTTATCAATTCACATAGGTTTTCACATTTTTGTGCACACCTGCTATTTCCTAGTTCCATCTCTCATGACCAAGTGCCATAACTGGTGTGACTTACGCAGCACAGGAATGTATTTTCTCTCGGCGGTGGATACTAGAGCTCTGACCAATGCTCCCTCGTGCTCAGGCTCTGGTGCGGGCACCCTTCTGGGCTGCAGACTGTCATCTTGGGGCATCTTTGTATCGTAGGAAGAGGATTAGCCAACTCTCGGGGGCCTCTTTTAATAGGGCACTAATCCCATTCATGAGGGCTCCATCCTCCTGACCTAATTAACAGCCCAAGATGCCCGACTCTGAGGACCATCACAGTGGAAGTTAAGATTTCAACACTTGAATTTGGGAAGGACAAACCATGAAAGTACTATACTGTATAGTTTCTCTGCTTTTTTATAGATATGGAAGCACTATTTTTTTTTTTTTTACCTAGCAATATTTTAAAGATATTTTTCATAGTAATTGCTATACTAATAGTTTATTCTCTTTAATGTGCAATGTTCTGTTGTAGTAATGTCTGATAAATTATTCATTCATTCCTACTTTTTTATGGACACTTAGCTCATATTATATAATGAATGTTTATTACTTTACAAAATTACAAGTTTTTGAAATTATTGAGCAGTAACAAAAAAAATCAATAGTGGGATTCAAATAATATATTTGGATGCATCTGGCTGTAATATCTTATAGAAACTGACTCTCCTATTAAAATCCAGATAAACACAAGGTTTTTTTTTGGTGGAACTGGGGATTGAACTCAGGCCCTTGCCAGGGAAGTGCTTAGTCTACTGAGCCATCTCCCGGCCCCAGGTTCTTTTTATATAGAAATGAATTCCATTTTATGATTCACGATAATTTAAAATTCTATTATCTTTAATTTTCAAGACCCTTTACTTTATAAAATGCTAAAAAAAAAAAAAAAAGAATTTGAAAGAGGAAGCAGAATCCTACTTCCATCTTTGCCTAATGGAAGTTTCCTAGGTAATCTCATATCTAGCAACAAGGACAGTTTTAGCCTTGTTTAAACTCAGCTGAGTTATAAAGTACAATTTGCCATCAAATTGACACAGATCTGCTTATTTTTCTGAAGTCAAAGGTGAAAATAACACTCGTTCTTCTGTTCCAGTGGACCGATACCTAATGAATGATCAGTAAATACTTTTTGAAAGTTTAGATTTTTAGCTTTGAGGAAAAGTTTGGGAGAGAGCGTGTTGATGCTATAATTCAGAAACTACTGGTCACTTTATGATGAAGATTTTAAGGAAAATACATGCTGTAGAGCCAGCCAGATAGCTCAGCGGACTAACATGTCTGCTTAAGCAGAGCATAGCGGCCTGGGGTTTGATTATGGGTTTGCCATGCCAGCTCCACCCCCGGGGCATGCTGAGATGGCCATTGAGACAGGGTGTGGTGGCGCACACCTATAATCCCAGGGTTTGGGGGGAGAAAATAGGAGAATCACTGAGTCTGACCTAGATAGTGAGACCCTGTAGAACCTGTCCTAAGTACATTTAAAAAATTAGAAAACATACTGTAAATTTGTATCATCCTAGAAAATCTGAGATTTGGTTATGGTAAATAACCTTATCTGCCTTATCTGCCTTGTTACTAGATCTCTATGATCAAAGTATCAATAATGAAATAACAAACATGAAAATATTGGCACATAGATCACAGCCCCTACTTAGTGAGTGTGTGCACGCATGTGTGCACCTATGTGCATATGTATATGTATGAATATAAATTATAGACAGATTCCTCCCAAAGGTATACATACTTCAGAAAAAAATGTATAAATATTTTAATATGAAATTTATTGAAACATTATGAGATTAATACAAGTTACTTTGGAACTCTACATTTACAAGAGGTACTCCAAGCATTTGGCTTCCACATATTTACTAGTACAGTGAAGAGCTGCTTGGATTATGTTAGTTACTGAGATTACTACACATACATTTTCAGTTTTCAATTTCTTCTCTAAGGGGCATCAGGGTAGTGTCTCTCTCTCTCTCTCTCTCTCTCTCTCTCTCTCTCTCTCTCTCCTTCCCTCTCTCATAATATACCATATAGATTGTATTTTTAATTAGGATTTTTATTTTTTTATTTTTATTTTTTTTTTATTTTTTTTGGCAGAACCGGGGATTGAACTCAGGCCCTTGTGCTTGCCAGGGAAGTGCTTATTCCACTGAGCCATTTCCCCAGCCCCTAATTAGGATTTTTAAACAGTTGATATTACTTTGGTTGTAACAGTTTTGTGGTATCACTGGTTATTTGTCCTTATTTTTCTCAGTATACATTCACATACTTAGATGGGTGATACAGTTTCTACTAACTATCTTGTATTTTATTTTCTCAAGATAACGATAAAATACTCAGAAACTTAGCTGTATTTTGGCTTAGTGTGTCCCAATAGCTTCTGTGTTGAAGGATTGGTCCCCAGGCTGTGGTCCTACTAGGAGGTGGTGGAGCCTTCAAGAGGCAGGGACAAGTGAAATCAAAGATCAGATTAGGGCCACAGCCCTCCAAGTCTCTCTCTGACACTTCCTGGCTCCACAAGAGTAAGCAAGTCCTTCCACCACGTGCTTCTCCCACCATATGCTGCCTTGCCACGGGCTCAGAGGCAGCCTGGAGCCCAACTGAAGACTGAGACTTCTGAAAGTGTGAGCCAGAATACACCTTTCCTCTATCTAAGGTGTTTATTGCAAATATTTCATCACAGTGATGAAAAGCTAATTTTGAAAAGTAATTGTGAAGAGAACTGAAAGTAATACTTAACTAGCAACAGGATTGTTACCTTTCTTTGAAATATGGAGGTGAAGTGACTGCACATCAATTGGTGAGAATACAGCATTATGTTTGGGGAACTTAATTTGTGTTCATTTGCTCAACAAATCTTTTGCTGCCTTACACATAAGCGAAATATACAACAGCCGTGCTGACTCTATGGTAGCTCTAAACCCTGGTTTCTAACTATGGTGCCACAACGAACATGCATGTTGGGAGAGTGACTTGCAAGGCTGATTCTGGGGAAGGACTGCCAACTTAAATGTTAGCCATGTCATTAGGAGAGCAGTGTACAACTGCTCTGAGCCTTGGTGTTCTCTTTAATAGACTGAGAAAAAACCAGCAACTGGGTTTTCATGATGGCTCCATGGTGTAACACAATGCACTGTGACCCCTCTTGTAGAACACGCACAGCAAGCGTCAATATGTTAACGTTGATTTTACTGTATTGTGTAAGAGCTGTACCTCATTACCTTTCTGGTTTCCTAACTTTAACTTTGAAAGTTGAACAAGCCTTTTTTATTTCTTTCCTTCTTGCTTGCTTTGTATTTTAGTACATGTCTATAGGGTCTCACTACACAGATTGAACTTGTGGTGATCTTCCTGTTTTCAGCCTCCCAAGCGCTGGGATTACAGGCATGCACCACCCTGCCCAGTCTGACTTAGCCTTTCTTTAAGGCAAAACAATCATTATATAGAAATGCTAGGGACTTCTAGAAGAAAATATTTGCAAGGACTTCTGGGCCAGGGAGATGGCTCGGTAGAATAAGTGCTTCCCTGGCAAGGGCAAGGGCCTGAGTTCAATCCCCAGTTCCACAAATAAATAAATAAATAAATAGGACTTCTGTGAGGTCCTAGAAGAGCTAACCAGAAGTGGAAGGGCACTATCCACTGTGGCTCTGAGGCAGGTACTTGTTAAGCTTCCACTGTGTTTAGTTTCACTAGAAATGGCTTATTTTCATTACTACCATGAGAAGATTTGCAGTAAGTTTTTCAAAAAATTATCAGTTTTCTTCTGATATTTTAGGTTTTAGAGTTTTCTGTTCTGTTTTAATTTTGAGATTTGTTCTCAGAGCTGAGTTTTTGTAATACTTTGAAATCCCTTTCTTCCGTGTAGGGGGAAAAAATGTGCACAGAACTGCTCAGTTGTTCTTAGCTCTTCTTTCATCTGCACCACAATAACTGAAAGCTTCCAAAACATTTTCCTTCCCAAGTATTTTAGCACTACTTTAATTTGTATTATGCCTGTGAAATTAGAGTACCATAAATACCACAAAAGTAGGTTAGTTTATAAAGAATCAGTAAACATCTTGATTTTTCAAAAGAAGATAAATGTCTAAGCTAAAGCTCAGAAATGACAGGAAAATGTATTTAATTAAATGCAGTACGAGAAACGTGAGGTATTCTCTGCACCTGAGGGAGGGGAAGACTAATGATGAATGTCGTTGCTTAAAGACTAACAGATTCCTTTTTGAACAACACTTTAAAAATATATTTCACTGCATGGACTAAAATGCACACAACTTCAGCTCTCCCTTCTTAATTAATCCTGACAATTGTTCACCCTGAACACACCTGTCTCCACCTTGCATAACACCCTAACTGCCCACATGTGTTTCTCTCTCTCCTTCCCACTCTTAGAGTGAACTCTATGAAGATGGGGGCTCAGTCGAGCTCCCATGCTCCTGTGTTCCCTCACAAAACTGGTAGAGGTTCAATAAATGGTGAGTGCCTAATAAATCAATATAAATCACTAAGCAGTAATTGAGTAGCCTATTGTATAGCTTGGCTGCTTAGGGGCTCAGAGGGGAAGAGACCATAATGCTGAAAGTCCTCAGTTCTTTTAGCAGCCTCAGTGAGGGTGTAGAAGAGCGGCCCTCGAGCCTCCTAGCTACAATTCTGAGTTCCTTAGCATCACCATTAGGCAAAATAAGCAGAGTCCCAGGGCAAACTGATCCTGAAAGCAGAGGGGCTTCCAAGTACAGAATTTGGTTCTCAGAGTGGATGCAGATAGGTAGTAAACATCAGGTCAATCAAGATGTGTTGGCTAACTAACTGGACCGTGACAGGCAGGCACTTATAATGACAGATCTGTCCTGCATTCTTTAGCAGTATTTATTTAGTAAAAGCAGCCTCAGATGAAAGGAAAAACTGCAGGGAAAATTTGCTCTTTTTAAAACTTTGTTTTCATTGAAGCTGCCTAGCTCTGTATAAAAATCTCTCTCTCTCTCTCTCTCTCTCTCTCTCTCTCTCTCTCTCTCTCTGTGCTGGGGATTGAACTCAGGACCTTGTGCTTTCCAGGCAGGCATGTATGCCACTGAGCTATCTCCCCAGCTGTAATTGCTTTTTTGACCCCTGTAACCATGAGAACATAACCAAACACGTGGGATGTCTGATTGTACCAAGCGGCATGAACATTAATCTAGCCTTGTAACAGCCATTAATCTAGCCCTGTAACTGCTGAGGTCACCCTACTAGCTAATCAGAAAAACTGCCGGGATGTCCTGGCTTATGTCTCAGATAAAAATGCTGACTCAGAGACACCTACCCCCTGGATTTTGTTGGAAGCTATTTCAACCAGGACCACTGGTGTAAAATAAAGCTCTTCACTGCTTTCTAACTTCCGATCCCAGACTCAGTTTTGCCATAAGATAGGACAGAAAGATTAAGCATTAATGTAAAATCAAGTTTTCTTTGTGATTGGAGAGCACATTGTTGTGTAGGGAAGGTATATTACATAGTATATTATTTTGATAAAATGTCAGGAAATAAAAATATGAAAAAAGTGAAAGGTATAAAGCATATTTTTGAAACTACATTAATCACATGCATGCTTAGAAAATTACAGTAGGCTATTCAAATAAACAAGCTGACTTAAATTTAGATGCTTCGATTTGCAAGGTTTTTTTTTCTCTCACACACAGGCCAAGTGGACATTTGTGGTTCCAGTTTCTAGTGGGCATCTCTTCTCTAAATGCCAACCCAAGTTTCTTCTAACTTGGGATTATTTCAGAGCCTCTCTCTGGACATGCTGCACCATCTGACAAGTAAAGGGGAAGAAAGAGTTGGAGATTCTTTTTTTTTTTTCTGTATTTAGGACAGGGTCTACAGGTTGTACAGGGTCTCACTATGTAGATCAGACTCATAGTGATTCTTCTGTTTTCAGCCTCCCAAGTGTTGAGGTTACAGGCATGAGCCACCACATCCGGTCTCTATTGCTGTCTCAGCGCACTCCACGGGCAGGCCAGCACAGCACACCAAGGATCAAACACCGGCTGCTGTGTCTGCCTAAGCAGGTGCTTTCATCTGCTGAGCTATCTGGCTGTCCCTAAGAGTCAGTGGTTCTTAAATGACATATATAAGTCTGCAAAAATACCTTTGCTCAGAGTTCGGTTACCTGGTTGCATCTAAGTGCAACACAAGCTGGAAATGTAGGCACTGATGGAACATTAGAAAAGGGAACCTGGGTTAAAAACTTAGCCTCTTTCTTTGTCCTGTCTTCTCTTCTATGAACTATCAAACTCATTTTCTTATAATTAACTTTAAATGAAAACATCCAATTCTTCAAAGAAAATATTTTGTTGGACAGTAATCTTGAACTTTTATGTTAAGAGGAAGCCATCATAGGTGCTAGCTTGAAACAAAGAAGGTGTTTAGAGTTACAGAGCACAGAAATGAATTGAGGCTAATTTAAGTGTCAGTACTTGGTGTAGTCCCCCAACAGCAAACCAGCAGTGCAAAGGGTGTAAAGAACACCAGGCTGAAGACAGCACTCCAGCGTCTCTCTCATGGAAGCAGTCCAAGGGTTGGTGTCCTGCTGGTATTTAGAGGATGAGTTTTACATGAGATTGAGGAGGCGTGTAAAAGCTATGTGCATGCAGCCATCTCCCTTCAGCTAGGTCAGTGCAAAAAGGCTTCATGTGCTTGTCCATCACTACTCAGGAACTCTGTCATCTTGAAGTAATATACATAATCTGACCTTTAAAATTCTTTCTGGGGGCTGGGGCAATAGCTCAATGGTCTAAGTACCTGCCTGGCAAGTGCAAGGACCCAGGTTTGATCCCCAGTAGCTCACACTGTGTCAGTCATGGAAACCCAGCATGATAGCACATACTTATAATCTCAGCACTGGGGAGGCTGAGACAGGAGGATCACTATGAGTCTGAGCTGCATAGGGAGACCTTGTACCAAATTTTAAAAAATACATAAAAGATTTTTTTTTTAATTCTTTTTGGGCCAAGACTGGATCAGTCTTCTTCACCTGACCCTGAAGGTCAGACCCAAGTAGTTTGTCATTTATGCCGGCACTGGGATTTCTCACAGGCTGACCAAGATGTCAACTACTGCATAGTCTTACTAACTCAAGAGACTGTTTTTGGGTGCAAGAAAATACTAATGTGGAAGGAACTCCTAGGCTACAAGATGAACAATGGTCATTTCTACATTTTTCTTTTTGATTCATTAAAGTAATTTTTGTTAACTTTTTCCTTTTCTTTTTTTGACAGAGCAGTGGAACACTAGATAGGTCTTTTTATGTGCTGAATGAAAAAAAATCTACCATATGATTATGCAGCCACACGAATTTTTTCTTTAGAGAATATCTCTTTAGAAATGCTTTCTCTCTTCATGTTTACAGTTTTTTACACTTCTTTCTTGCTCACAATGTCATGCAAATCAGAAGTGGTTGGTCTTATTTAAGTAAATTTGTCAAAATGAGAAGAGAACTGAAGCCGTGCCTCTGTGGGTTTTCTTTGAGAACAGAGGGAAGTAAATCAGCATAACAAGTGCAAAGCAGTACCCAGAGGATCGTTGGTGTTGTCTATTTGGGGCTTAGGTAGAGTTGTACATCTCTAGAAGCCTCCCAAGGGACCCACCATTTCATCTATGCCACAGCTTCAGCCACCGTGAACCTCTCTCTCAGCTTTCTTAGCTAATGGCCTCGCTCCCTTCAACCAGAATGCATCGGCCTCCAGGGGCAGGCGGCTCTGCGGCTGACTTACCTATGCATCTTCAGTGCATGATAAATTAGCAATTGTTGACAATAAGGAGGAAGACAGTGCAGTAAAAGGAATCACTGAAGTTAGCAGTGGCAAAGGCTTTCCTATACTTTTCCAATGCTTGTAAAATATTGCTTCCAAATTCATGTAAGTGAACTCGTAAAGTGAAACCCAAGGTCTCCGGGAATAGAACACTATTTCTCATGTTCAAAGAAATAAGCTTTCTCTAATGATGTGTTTTCCAGTAAAAGTAAATGTGATCTTGGAGGAACCACTTAAACTCACTTTTTCCTGTGAATTTGTCACTATAGTTTGAATAGTCTTGTAGCCTTTGCTCTAACCTGCTTTGTGCCCTGACTACCCAAGTGAATCTTAGAGGACCTTAACAGGGAAGCTAATAAGATTAGCTAGTTCATTTACTGTATGTGTCTCAGAGTACATTACCCAGAGAGATTCTTTTTTTGTTTGTTTGTTTAATATCCCAAGCTGTTTTTCTTACAATTTTGTCTATTCTGGATGACAATGGAATTTTTCATGGACATCAAAGATATTAGAGAATGGGTAGAAAGCACTGGGTCCTTAACCTTGACTTTTTACTTCCAGTGAGTCAAGAGTCTTATTCGACTTCAGATCTGAATCAGAAATAGATTAGGTGGTTTTGCTTCAAAGAAGTCAAAGGTTCTTATTGTGTTCGCAGAAACTTACCATTGACGGCAAGAGGTTCGTTCTAGGACACAATTCGTATAGCTTTGTGCAGACCTGGATAGAGCAGCACTGCCAAATGCTTTCCTGGTTATTGTGAGGAGTTTTTTTCTTTTTTTAACTCATATGTCTTATTTAAATATTGAAAGGAAATTAGTTATTACCCTTATCAATTTATTAGGATTAGAGTGACATCTTGTGGCATATCATTCTGTCTATTAAAATTGTTGCCCAGGTTAA
>NW_004524631.1:8929709-8933828 GCF_000260255.1 Octodon degus
AACCATTCTTTATTTGTTCACATGAATAATTATGAAAGGGCCGGCAAGATAGCTCAGCAGACTAAGCACCTGCTTAGGCAAGCACAGGGACAGGGGTTCAATCCCCAGCACCACACATGGTGCAGGCCCCGACCCCAGATGCATTGAGCTGGCCACTGAGACCTGGTGTGGTGTCACACACCTGTAATCCCAGTGCTGGAGAGGCTCAAAATAAGAGGATCACTATGGCTCTAAGTTGTGTAGTGAGACCCTGTACCAAATGCACAAAATAATAATGATAATTATGAATAATTTAAATTAGAATATCTTTCAAAAATATTTAACAACACACCATTTATTTTGATTTTTCTTCTGGAAATATCATTGTGACATATGAAAAGCTCTAGAAATTGATTTTAATTTGATCCTCACACAGACAACAAAATTCAGAATTAAAAGTCTGTGCTAAGAGAATATTACGTGATCACAACTTCTATGACTTGCTTAATTCAGTCACAACTTCTATGACTTGCTAAATTCAGCTCATTAAAATAATCTCATCAGAGGGAAGATTTTTATTGTACAAAAAGGAATTTTCAGTGCAAAATTAACTTGGATCTGAAAATCATCAGCCTCCACAAGGACTAGCTGTAAGTAGCAAGTGCAATGTGTAAAGTAAGAATGATATTAAGCTAGTTAAGAGATGCAGTTTTTTTATGTCTTTCAAAAAGACAAACTGAGCTAGCACCCGTCACTGTCCCCACCTCCCACTCTGCCCCAGTCACACACATTTCAGTGTGTACGGTTCCCTCCCCTGTGCTGGCTCAGTGATGACAGCTTGTTCTGCTTCAGGTAAGTGAAGCCATTCTGCTGCCAACCAAGCACAGGTGGCTTGTGAACGCTGTGCTTGTAACTTGCGTTGCTTGTTCTTTCACTCACTCACTCACTACCCTTCTTTCCACTCTGAACTCCTGAATGGCCTTCTGACAGCCAATGAAATTAAGCTGTTAGAGATCATAAGTACTAATAGTAACAATCCTCCTTCCTATGTACTTTAGTAAGTTCCTAGTAAGTCATTGCTACGATTTATGTGCTATTTCATCTGATTCAAGACATCAACTGTAAGGTTTCTTTTTGTTTGTTTTATGTGCTACTAAGAAAGAAAAAAATATCAAAAAAAAAAGAAAGAAAGAAGAAAGGAAAGGAAAGGAAAGAAGGAAGGAAATCAATCAATCAATCAATCAATCAATCATGGTCAGATATACTGTGAGGCCTTGACCAGAATGTCTAAACTCAATGAAATCTTATTGTATACATGTTTTAGGTCTATGCAGATAAATTACATAACAGATTTTTGTAACAGATTTTTGTACACACACACACTCACACACATACAATTTACTTTAGGATCAGGGATCACACTATGTTGTTGTTCAGTTTAGTCTTGAACTTGATCTCCTGGGCTCAAATCGCCTTTCCTTTTCAGCCTCCTGAATACTGGGGCTACAAGAACATGTCACCACCACCAGCTTCATTTATTTTCATATTTCAAAATGAAAACATAAGAAAAATATGAAGTATCTAAAACACGAGGCCCAGCACCATGGCAGTCTCTGTGCAGTGCCTTCCCTGTCTGCCACCCTCCCACCACCCTCTGTTACCAGGACCACTGGTGACTCAACAGTGCCCAAAGAGGGCTCCAGCAATTGTCTCCAGGAATTCCATCTAAGCTACTGATAACCATTCTGAAAATTTTGAAACTGGTACTTTAGCTTACCGAAAAATCAATAAAATGTTTTTGCACAATAACTAAGATTTATGATGCTTCCACAAATAGTCATTATTATTTGTTCTCAAATCTTTGCTGACTGAGACCCCAAGAGACAACAATCATGTGACAAGATTGCTGAATGCTCAAGCAACAGCATCTAAGCCATGAATGCTACCTGATCACCAGTAATTGCAAAATGTTTTTAATAAAAATGATGTATTTGGGAAGATGTGAAATATAATAATGTTAATACCAATAGGTAGCCTTTCCTGATGACATATATCAGGTACTTGTATTCATTACACGTATTATATCAATTCATCTTCAGTATAATTCTAGGTGACAGATATGTTGTTGAAATAAATAGATGGAAACCAAACAACTTGCTCCAAAGAAACATTTGGTAAGTAAAAAAATCTATGGATTAAACTCAATTGTCTCTTCTCATATTTTTTCTAAACCATATTTTTCCCATAGGTATCTAGTTTTACTATTTAAGCAAAAAAATATCAGAAGGGATCATTCAATCTAATAGAAAAGGATACTTTCTGTACTGGCAATTTTCATTGAATAATAGGCTGATGAGGGAACAGTTGTTTGAACAAATGTCAGATTTATATATTTGTGAATTATTACAAAACTTTCAGAAAAGGAGAGAAACGACAGACTGTCTCCTATTTGAGGAAGAATAAACTACCACAGCTAAAATCTGTAATGACTTTACTGAAGAAGCATTTTCTGAAACATGCTATATGTCACAAACAACCACTTTAGTGTTCCTTCAAGAAATAAAAGCTTTTGCAACTTTCAAAATGAGGAAAGTGCATCTTTATTTAATGTACTACAAAAGAGAGGAACTGGCAGTCTGTTTTTTGTTTGAAATGGTTTTATGCTCATGAAATAAACACACTTTTCATGCGTCTTTGACTTGACAAGATAAGAAAATATGAATATGATTTACCTTTAGTTTTTACTTTATGAATGTTAAAGTAGCTTCTATATTTTCAAATAATGCCATTAATAAAAGAATTTACTTGGTTATTCTGTGGAAATTTCTTTCTCCTTATTTTTAGGTCCTATGGAGGCTTAGCATTCCCTTAAGAATAACTTTGTTGGCCGAGATGAAGCAAAGTAATTGTGCTAAACACTGTATTTTCTGTGTTTGCATAAGTCAAAGAAGAAAAACAATAAGGAATTAAGGTTTTTCTTTTAAGAAAATAAGTGTTTTTTATTCTGTTATAGTTCTATGACTCTTTAAAAATTTGAATAAAGTTTTGAAATAGGTCCAAAAAACCTGAAACTTTTATTTTATTAAAAGATCATTACAAGGGATGGCGAGAGGGCAGAATGTATATAGAACAATCATAACTATCTGAATATTACTGTAAAAAATGAAGTTGAACAAACAATACAGCAGAAAATCTGAGTAATACTATACCTTTGTAAAAACATCATTTTTGATATTTTTGTTTATTTGCTATTCTGACATAGTGTGTAAGTTTCTGACCATGGATATTTGGAAGAAAATTTAAATATACAGGGAAACATAATTCATAAAAAGAAGAGATAAGAAGAGTCCAGAAAAATGTAACTGAAGGAAAACATGCATGCACATGTACACAACAGATATAAAACTCAACATGAAATTAATCCATGACCTTTCTGAACAAACAGCATTAAATATCCCGGTGACTCTGTATGCATTTTCAAGGACAGCAGGCATGATAAGAGGTGCTTGTAATGGTGACATGGCACTAAGGAAATGGTTGTTTCACTCAGAATTTATTATAAACATGCAAGAATGACTATAAGACATTTTGGTTAAAGGCAAATGGTCAAAGGAATTGATTTTAAAGATTGAAGGAGGACTATTTACTCATGAAATCATATTAATTCCCAATGATGCTAAAAATTCAAGAAATACTGAACTTGTTGTTTCTTTAAATATAAAGAACTGTGTAAAATATGTTTATTCAGGTTCATGCTATTAAAGTCAGTTCCACACAGAGCAAGAAATCTGAATAGCGCTAGGTTAAATGTTTACTAAAGTTCAACAAATCAGTATTCTCCATAAAATTTAAATAATACATATAACATATGGTACCTAGAACATAATCCCAAAATTACTTAGACATTTGGGAAAATCTTGATGACTCACAAGGAAAACAGTCAATAGATATCACGCGCAGTGGTGAAAGTACTAGAATTTGTCAAATACTTTAATGAAGCAATATGTAGTGAAGTAAGGGCAAAAAACAAAAATTGAAAGTTGTAAAGCTGAAACTACTCCATAGGGGCCAGGGAGATAGCTCAGTAGAATAAGCACTTGCTTGGCAAGTGCAGGGCCCTGAGTTCAATCCCCAGTACTG
>NW_004524631.1:8934090-8934940 GCF_000260255.1 Octodon degus
AAATGTAATTGAGTAATAATTAAGCAATTTGAACATCAGAAACAAAAATGTTTTTAAAAACTGAACAAGCTTTAGTTCCCTGTGAGACACTACTTTATAAGTCCTACAAGAAGAGAAAGACTAATGTCTATGAAATTCAAAACTTCTTAAATTTTGTGGCAGACATATCCACAGGTGCATAAAACTTTATTTAAAAAAATTCAAATAAAACTACATCCAGATATATGGCAATAAAAGGGTTGAAAGTAAAATATGATGAAAAATATTTTGAAAACAACTAGATGCAACTAGATACATAGGAAAAGAACTGTCATACCAGGATTCTATATTCCCTGAAAGTGTTATTCCTGAATAAAAGTAGAGCAAAACATTTTTTTAGACAAAAATCCAATAGAAATTCTCACTAATAAATTTTGTACTAAGAGAAACTCTAAAGCAACTTCTTCAGAAGAAGTAAAATGCTACCAGAAAGAAACTCAAATTTTCACCAACAAAGGGAAACAAGAATGTTGGATATTTGGGTAAATAAAATAAAGCATGCTTTTTCTCTTTTATAAAATGCTTATAGCAACTGAAAGCAAAAGTTATCTGACAGGATGTCACAATGTTATTTTTTTATTTGAAAGAGAATAAAAAGTAATTAAAAGCAATTAGAAGTAACACAGAATTTAAAAAAAAAAAAAAAAAGATAGGAATTCAGCAGTGGTTGTGATATGTACATTGTTGTCTTCAAAGTAGTTGTCAGATTATCAGAGATAATCATGTAAAATTGGTCAAAATAAAAACTTTAGGCATTAACTGTTCCCTTCAATAAACAAACAGAAATTTATGGTAGTCATCCAAGGTATCA
>NW_004524631.1:8936870-8938178 GCF_000260255.1 Octodon degus
ACTCAGAGTGCAGGCCCAGCATGGAACCTGCAGTAGAACTCTCTGCAAAGAGGCTAGAGGCAAGACCCATCCAGCTGATTCAGGAACAGAACATCTTGCCAGAGTGGCACAGAGGGTTCGACTCTAAGGGCTACAACAGGAAGAAGCAGAGCACAGCAACCAGATGCAAGCCACATCCACTTGGACGAGTTTGAACTTGGTAGATCCGGACCTGGTGCTAAGGTAATAACTCTACCTAAACTCTACACCAAAGGTCAGAAGACAGTGCTGTAGAAAATGACAAAGAGAAGGAACAAAATGTAGTCTCAGGTCCCAAGCCCACCCAGAAAAAATGCAGAAGACACTAGCATAGAAGAAATTGGAAATCATATGCCTGAAATCTCTCAAATAATAGCGTCTGAAGTAAAGAAACAACTGCAGAAAGGTATAGAGAAAATCAGATCAAAAATAATTTCTGAAGTAAAAAAAGAAATGACAACTATAATGAAAAAAGTACTAAGTGTTTCTAAAGTAGACACTGAGAAAAAATAGAGCAGAATATAAAAGTGATGGAATCCTTGAATAAGCAATATGGGAAGAAATAGAATGCATGAAGCAGATCAAAAGTGCTATAGAGGAAAAAAAAAAAAGGGAGGGCTGGGGAGATGGTTCAGTGGAATAAATGCTTGCCTGGCAAACACAAGGACTCAAACCCTGGTTCTGAAAAAAAAAAAAAAGTGCTATAGAGGAATTTAAAACCTCAATCACAAGCTAGCAAAACCGTTTGAATGAAAATGAGAACAGACTTTCAGACCTCAAAGACACCATTGCAGCTAGTGAAAAAGTAAGAATAGATCTCTTAGAAACAACTAGGATGCAGGAAAAAATAATTCAATACCTGCAAGATGATGCAAAGATGAACAAAGTGAGACTAATAGGCATCAGTGAGAAGGAAGGAGTCAATACAAATGATATAAAAAAAAATGGATGGAAGTAATAGCAGAAAACTTCCCGAATATGGGTAAACTATCTGACCTTCAGGTATCTGACCTTCAGGTATAAGGTCAGAAACTATCTGACCTTATAGAACTAAATGGAAAACAGACTTATCCTTTCTAGATATAAAACTCCAAATAATATCCACCCAATATTAACCACACCCAGACATATAATAATCAAGATCCTAGAAATTCAGCACAGGAACAGTACACTAAAAGCCGCTAAAGAAAAGAAACAGATCATGCTTAAAGGAAACCCCATCAGGATAATGGCAGATTTCTCTTTACAAACCATCAAGTCAAGAAGAGCATACAGCAAAGTACTTCAAGT
>NW_004524631.1:8939087-8950047 GCF_000260255.1 Octodon degus
TTGACTTTATATCACTTCTTCCCTGTCTTTTATACACAGACACACATATATGAAAAAATATGTGTATAACCTGACATAAGATTGATGCTGTTTCATAGAAGTCTTTAATGACCTTTTAAATGGGTTCATCTAATATATTTTACATAATCCTGCATGAGTATCATTTTGAGAGCCCTTTATTGTCCATCAAGGAGCATACTGCAACTTCTCTTGCCTTCTGAATTATGCTCTGTGTTATTTCCTATATGCTACGTCTAGATGTATTAGAATATTTCAAGTTTGTATAACTGGAAAATATTTTACTTTTAGTTTTCAAAGGTATGTTTGCTAAGTATCAAATTCAAAGAGGCCATATCGGATTTTTTTCCTTTTCTTTCAGTCCTTTAATTAGTCTAGTTTCTTACACACTTGGTCTTTTTGTTCTTTCTAATGTGGAATAAAATGCTATTTAATTTTGTTCTTCCATAGCTAATTTTTTATGTATATGATTTAATGATTTTTTTTTACAATAAGTTTTGGACAATTTCATTTTTGTGTATCTGGGTATGATTTTATTCAAATATCTTGTACAAAAGGTTCATTTTTCTTGGAAACTTTGTGCTATAGGTCCAACTAAATTCAGAAGTTAAAAAAATGAATAACTATTACAAAGACAACAATATGCAATGTATTAATTATTGCAACTTTCCTACTAACCTGTTTTGAAACTGTCTCATTGCTACTTCTTTCTCAATAAAATTAATATAAAAAATAAATAGAACTGTAGTAAAATTAAAATATTGTCAAAGGAGGAAAGAATAGGGAAGCAGAGATATTAAAAACAAAGTAGGGAAACAGAAAACAAGTGATAAAATGATAAACCTAATCCAACTATGAATCATTCCATTAATTAATCAGACATACCAGTAAGAGATTGTCAGACTGGCTAAAAAAGCAACAAGAAAAAACTATATGTTAACTATATGAAATGTACTTTACATAATAACAATATAGATAGGTTAATAGTAAAAGAATAGAAAAGTACCATTAAATAGTAATCAATAAAACCTGAAGCAGTCATATTATCATCAATGGAAATAAAATTTAAAGAGAAAAAATCTTCAGAGATAGGAATGATAAAATAATAACATTAAATTTTCAGTTTTACAAGAAGACATTAAAATCCTAAATGTGTATTCCAGGACTTAAAAGCCATATAATGTAAAAATTGATAGAACTAAATGGAAAACAGACTTATCCTTTCTAGAACAAGTCAAGGATGTCTCTCTTATTTTAAAGAGAGAAAAAAATGAAATGATACAGTTTTTCAAAACAAGATGAAAGGAAATTAACAATGGTTAGTTATGATATTGAATATTGATATCTTCATAATAGCTGCTCAGATTACCAAGTATAGGCATGTAGAACTGATCACACAATATAAACACTAATAAAACTAACAAAACAAAACAAAAAAATGTATATTCCAAAAAAATAAGGATGTCTGTGATCACTACTATTAGTCATAATTTTACTGAAAGGTCTAGTTAAATAGTTAAGAAAAAGTCGTATTCATTGGAATAAAAGAAAAAAATCTCTCATCAGAAGTGACATTAGGGCCAGTGAGATAGCTCAGTAGACTAAGCACCTGCTTAGGCAAGCTCAGGGACTGGTTTGTTCCCCAGCACCACAGGCTGTGCCAGCCCAGCCCCTGGGCATGCTGAGCCGGCCACCGAGTCAGGCGTGGTGGCATATGCCTATAATCCCATCACTGGGAAAGCTGAAAACAGGAGGATCACTATGAATCTGAGCTGTGTAGTGAGACCTTGTACCAAATAATTTTTTTTAAATCAGTGACATAAAATGGCTGGGGAGATAGCTCGATGGTCTAAGAGGCTGCTTGGCAAGCCCAAGGATCCAGATTTAATCCTTGGCACCAGACTTGATACCAAGGGTGAGCCATGCCGGCCACCAAGTCAGGGCATGGTGGCACATGCCTGTAATCCCAGAGCAGGGGAGGCTGAGACAGGAGGATCACTATGAATCCGAGCTGCATAGTGAGACACTGTACCAAATACATAAGTAAAAATAAGTGACATAATAATATATGTAGAAAATTCTGAGTAATTACCCAGCTATTAAAATAGAGGGATTTAAAATCACTGTATACACAGTCTAGCTATTAATCATTACATACTAGAAATTAACAATTAACAATTGCTGCTCCCAAAGTTTTAGAAGTGTCTTTTCCAATAGTTACAGAAAATAAAATCATCATAAATCCAACAACATATATATGTTCAGTATCTATGGACTAAAAATATTTACCTAAAATATAAAACAAATGCTTAAATGTAAATATGTATCATTTTTATGGCTTGATTTAAAAATTTGTTTTTTATTTATCTTTTTTTTTCCCTTCGGAAATGAGGACTGAACTCAGACCCTTGTGCTTGCCAGGGAAATGCTTATTCTACTGAGCCATCTCCCTAGCCCCGAAAAATTTAGTATCATTACCAATTCTAATCTTTTTCCACAGAATTAACACAGTCTCAGGAAAAATGTTTTGAACTTTTATGCTTTGTGTATTGCAGGTACGTAGAGAAGATTCTAAAATATTTATGGAAAGGAAAGCTAACCAAAAATCTAAAGTAATTTTAAAACAAAATAAAATTGGACCATGTACACTATCTAGTTCTAAGGCTTACTCTAAAATACAATAATCAAAATAGTGTGGGTGGCATTACAGAAGGGACAGATAGATTGATAGAACAGAATGGAGACTACAGAGGCATTAGCTATATAGTGGTTAGCATGGCTGCCTTCCAGAATAGAGACTAGAAATAGACTCACACAAATATAGTTCACCAAGTTTTGTTAAAATTGGAAAAGTAATTCTATAGAGAAGTCTTTCCACTAACAGTGGGGTAGTAATGTCTGCACATCAACCAAGCTACACCCCACACGTTTACAAAATAGAAGTCAAAGTGCATCTTATATTTAAATGGTAAAACTATAAAACTATACAAGAAAGACACAGAAAATAGTTTTTGACATTAGATTAGACAGAGCTCTGTGTTATAACACCAAAATACAGTTTTAAGAAAATAGACTTCTTTTGAGCTAACAATGCTTTAATATTTCTAGAGTATATTTAGTAAAAAACATTTTTGAAAGAATAAGATAAGTTTGTAGAGTGAAAGAAAATACTTGTGAACCATATATTTGACAAAGGACTAAATTAGAATATGAAAGAAATTTTAAATGCAACTATGAAATAATCTGATAAAAGAAATAGGCCAAAGATCTTTATCAGAGATATTACCAAAGATAATGCACAGGTGAAAAATAAGCACGTAAAAAAATACCAGACATTACCGAAATCAAGTCATGAGAAATAAGCTTAGATACTACCATATATTTTCCCAATGGCTACATATACACACCACATACACACACACTCAGATACACAACCTGATAGAAATGTAATGGCATGTCTTTCTGATTCAATGTCCAGCTCGAAAAATATTTACTCCCTTTGCTAAAAGGATACAATTCCTGGTAGTAGGTCAGGAAAGGTTCCCTTGTAGTTGGAACCCACATTTTCATTGGTAAGAATTTAGAGGATACTAGTTTGAGATTTGCCTGCACTTGAACGATCTTTTATTTGCCTCTCTTTCCTTGTCCGGGTACCACACACCCCTGAAGGATGCTACCACTCCTAGTGATGGCACCATTTCCTAGAGAACACGGTCTGCAGAACTCTTTGGGCTCCTTCCTAAGTTGGGTTTAGAATTTCTTTTTAATAATGATTGTAGCCAAACTGAAGATATGATTTTTCTTTTATCTAGTACTTAAAAAACGTATTGTTTAGAAGCACATAAGCATTACAACTTTATAGGAATGTTTTTATGGGGTCCATACCTTGGGCAAGTTTTAAACAAAGTCTGTTAACTAAAAAGCCTTCCACTATGGCTTTTTTAACTAAAGAAACTTGAAGTCTATCATTTTTTTTTAAAAAATGTATTTGGTACAGGGTCTCACTACGTAGCTCAAACTCATAGTAATCCTCTTATGTTCAGCCTCCTCAGTGCTGGGATTACAGGTGTGTGCCACCACGCCCGGACTCGGTGACTGGCTCAACATGCCCAGGAGCAGGGCCAGCACAGCACGTGGTGCCAGGGATCAAACTGGGTACTGTGCACTTGTCTAAGCAGGTGCTTAGTCTGCTGGGCTATCTCACCTGCTCTTGTCGTCTTTAAGTGATTCTCTCTCATAACGAGGCTCTGAAAGGATAGGAAAGTTACAACTTTTTCAGCATTTTGTGTATTATAAATAATCATTCATCTTATTTTCTCTGGAGTACAAGAAAGACATATATTTCACAAAGATATATTTGAAGTCACCTTGGACCAGTAAATGAAATGCCCTAAGCTATTCTGGTGGAAAAAGAAGTTAGCTTTCAAATGAGAAAAATGGATGTCATTATAAATTCAAGAAGCTGATTATATATTAAAAACAGTGAATTATATTATTATGCCATACATATTTAATGAGAATAAAATATGTTCTTCACCACATTTTCTCTTTATTTCATTGTTTTCATAAAACAATTTTTTCCAGTATCCAAAGAAACACATGCTATGACTGATTCTACCAACTGTTTGGTTTAGCAGGAATGACAAAATGTGTAAGATTATATTCTTTGTAATTATTCAGACCAGCCTATCGCATACACAAAAAAGTAAAATCAGGATTTCCAGTCAAAGCAAAAATCTGTAATTCCTGTTATTCTCTCAAATATAAAGATTCAAAACTTTGGTAAACTGTGCATGCTCTGTGTGTATGTGTTTATTTAGCAACATTCATTTTAAGGAAATGCAACTGAAGTATAGTATGTTGCTTTTTTAAGAAAAAGGAAAGTATTGAACAAATTATAAACAAAATAAAGACAAAAGAAAAGCATGATACTGTTCAGTATTATTTTTAAGCAGTCCACAAGCATGCTAAAAACAGGGATTACCTATTTTCTGGTGTCTAAATTACTGAAATATTTTAAGATAAACATTCTGAATAAGAGAGCTTACTATACATTGTATTTTGGCATCTTTAAAATCCACACAATTGTCTAATGATATTTGTCCCTCTGTTTAGGTGACATATTAACTTGGCCAGTGAACATACAGATAGAGCCATGTATGTAATGTTTATCAGGTATGTAATGATGAAGAATATTACAGAGTAAGAATATACTGAATCAATATCAGTTAAGCTAACTTGCATAAATTATAAAAAACAAGAGCACTATTTATAGTAAGATAAGATTTATGAATTGATAAATTCATATAATTTATAAGTCCTCTGAAAATATAAGCTGTAAAAGATAGGTACTGCCTATAAATGTCCTCATATTTTTAAACAGTATTATTTAAGTGTTCTACTATGCTGAGGAATTTTACATTTATGGATAGTATATAATAGAAAAAAAAAACACTTTATGAGTAAAAGCCTTCTTTGCTTTGGACAAATGCATTCCATTATCCATGCAATTTACTGTCCCATCCTGAACCTCTCCAACCTCTATGAAAATTATAGTCTTTTTGATCCATTTATAAGAATATCAAATGTGCAAACTTTATGTCAAGTGCAGTTTTGCTACCAAAGTGCCAGATAGCAAAGGCATCCCGGGGTGCTTGTTAGAAATGTACAGCCTTGGCCCTATCTACTAGGATCCTCAACGTAAGAAGCATTGACTTAATATACTTTTGATTGACCTAATTTTGTATAGATTAAACATATATCTAAATAACTATTATAGTCACATGTTACTTAACGTGAGGGATGTTCTGAAAACTACATCATTAGGAGATTTCATCTTAATGAGAATTTCAGAGAGAATTCTTACACTAGACCAGGTGGTACAGGTCAGTCTCTGGTCAGGGCCTCCTGCTGCAGTCAAGCAATGGTGCAAACAGGAGGTGTAAGAGGTCACTGCTGGCATCTAAGTGATAACCCTGTTTTACAGTAAATTTCCTAGATGTACAATAGTACACTTAAAAATAAATAATAAAAAGTATAGTACTATAATAAACATATCAACAAATAATGTCTACAGAGTTAGTATAGCTTGCTTTCTTTTTTTCTAACAAGTTTTGTCCCGGAGCTACACAAAAGTTGTTCAGTTTCTTGTACTGTATTACCCTTTACACAGATTCCAAACAAATGACAATTGGATTTTTGTGGAGTGCCTGGCTTCGCCTCACATATTATTACCTGTTATACATAAATGTATACTGCTAATTTACTTGGTGCTTTGATGATCCAGGGTTAGGAAAGATTTAAGAGGTCAAAAAAAAAAATCACTATTTCCTTACTACTTAGTGGCATCAGTGTTCTATGATTTCTAAACAAACATCATTGTTCTCCAGTTTAGCCTAGAGGTGTCTGTATTTTATGGTTTCTAAAATGAAAAACAGCTATTCACATGGTCAGTATGTACTTTTATTTTAAATAGCATCACAACAAGCACAATGACACAACAGGACCATTTCCTTAATACTGGTAACATTCCTTGACATCGCTGAATTATAATTTACATATATTGTTTCTATCTAGAACTATTTTAAATATCACCTTAAAACACTGAAATACTGTAAAACACAAATCTTAAGTATATACCAGTTGCAAACATAATGTGCTTCATTAATATTTTCCTTGTTATTCAAATAAAGTAATTTAAAGTTCTTCAAAATCATGTCCGCTTGTGTTCATTGTTTCAGGATGCATGACTCGTCCCATGAATAGGATTGTACCTGCATAAATTTAGAATTGAACAAAAGGTGGTGAATAAAAATTGGTTATTTATTCTTCTTGCTTATAATTAGCAAATTCTTTAACAATGAAAATAATTTTTATTTTAAAAATAATTTAAGGTGGATATGGTGAAGAATGACTGTAGTCTCAGCACACGAGGAGGCAGAGACAGAAAGATCACAAGTCTAGCCTAGCCCGAGCAACTCAGCCACTGAGAGAAAGTCTGTCTCAAAATACAAAATAAACCAGATATGAAGGCACACACCTGTAATCCCAGCACGAGGAGGGGCAGAGGCATCCGAACTGTAGGGAGTTTGAGGTGACAGTGGGCTACATAGTGAGTTCTAGGCCTGCCTGAACTGTATAGTGAGACACGGTCTCAAAACTGAGCAAGACAGACAGAAAGAGATAGAGACAGAGATAGAGGCAGAGATAAACAGAGAGATAGAGACGGAGAAAAAGAGAGGAAAGAAGATGGAAGGGAGGGAGGGAAGAAGGAAAGGGAAAGGGAAGAAATGATGAGAGAGAGAGAGACAGACAGACAGACACAGAGACACACACACACAGAGACAGAGACAGAGACAGTGACACTCCCTCAAATCTTTAAAAGGAATCTAACAAGTATAGTGGGTGGGAGGGGCCTTAATATAAAATACAAAATTTCTTTAAGGCGTTCTAATATTCTTATAACGCACTCACCAGTTTTCCTGTTCCTGATAAGAAAGAAAAATGGATGGTCGACAATGACTTGAGGGTATAGCACAGCCATCCTACTAATTGCAATCATTCCTACAACGTAAAGAGAAAGTAATTACATGTCTGTAGATATGCAGAGACTGATGGGCAATTTCTCAAAAGTATTTGTGTCTATCCAGTTAATGCAAGCGCAATCATCAGAAAACGAGTCTAAAGACTTAAAGAGAGAACCGATATTAAAATTTCTACTTGTTTTTCTTTTTAGACAGAAAACAAAGCAAGCACATTACATACAATTTCTTCCTTGCAACCCATCAAAAATAAAAGGCCTATTTATTCTATCTGGTATAAAAATTGTATTCTTAGTCTAAGATAAATATTTGTGCTTACTTCAAAATGTTCTTTCAATTAAGAGAAGACAAAAACACCTCAAGACAAAAACTAAAGAGAGCTTCTTTATATTCTTGTTGCTATTTCTTTTGCCTGAAACAGTATGTTTTCATAGCACACCGCCAGGGCTGTCATAAGTGAGCAGTGTGGCAGTGATTAAAGGGAAAATATGAATGTGAAGGATGCAGTCATGTTTCCGAAGGTGGGATATTGAATCTCCATGAAGTCTGTATCATATGGAGGATGAATATATACTTGCCACCAGGTGGTTAGTTGTCAGAAAAAAAGTCTATATTAAATTATACAATGTTTTAAACTTTTTCTCATATAGGATACTACTGTGTATATGTTTACCTCTGAAAGTACTGGTATTACTGGTAAAATTAAAAATGATGTGTACATGTGGTAAAAACAGCATGGTACTAGAAAAAACAATCTGAAAAGAAAAACAAAAGCACCCAAGAACAGAACAGTAGATGCACTCCAAGCACACTCAGCTACCTTATCTTTGACAAAGGGGCCAAATACCTTCACTGGAAGAAAGACCTCCTCTGTAATAAATGGTGCTGGGAAAATGGGCTTTCCACATGGTACACAGATACCTAGAGCCAGATGCAGTACACTAAAATTGAAATGGATCATGATCTAAATATCAAAACAGAAACACTTAACCTACTGGACGACAGAATAGTTAAAACTCCTGAAGAGAAAGACTTCATGAATGAAACCTCGATCACATAGGAAGTATTACGAAGAACTAACAACTGGGTTTACCTCATATTAAAAGGTTTTTGGGCTGTGAAGGAAATTACCAACAGAGGGACGAGACCAAGCACAGAATGGGAACAAATTTTTACTAGCAATTCCTCAAAGGACTATGTCCACAATACATGAAAAAATCAGACCCACCCCAAATTTAATGACTCTGTCCAAAAATAGGCATCTGAAATGAATAGCTATTTCTCAGATGAAGAAGTATAAACAGCAAATAAAATAGGAAAAATGTTCAGTATCACTGGTCATTCAAGAATTGCAAATTCAAAAAACACTGAGATTCCAGAAAAAAATGGCTACCATCAAGAAATCAGTAATAAATATTGGTGAGGCTGCGGGGAAAAGAAGCCCTTCTCTACTGTTGGTGGGAGTGTGGACTGGTGCAACCATTATGGACATTGCTACACAGATTCTTGAAAAAGCTGAAAGTAGAGTTTCCATCAACCCAGCTCGTCCCCTTCTAGGGATATTCCTGGAAGTGTTAAAAGCATCACGGCACAGTTATATATGCATACCCCTGTGTATGGCAGCACAATTCCTAACAACTAAATATTGGAAACAGCCCATATGCCACTGATATATGCACAGACAAATATAGTATTTATAAACAATGGAGTACTACTCTTCCATAAAGGAAGATAAACTTGAGGCATTTTTTTGTGCATGGATGCACCTTGAGAACATAATGTTCAGTGAACTAAACTCAACACACACACTTAGATACTGAACTGTTTCTGCTGCATGAGAAACCCGAGTGATAAATAATGAGCACAATACAGGATGGATATTGGGAAGTAGGAAGAAAATTCTCAAATGAAAGAGGAGCAAGAGGTGAGGGAAGGAAGGGAACATGGATTGAAACAAAAAAGAAAACAATGGAGACAAAGGCTTTTAAATGGCAAGGGGAAGACAGATTGAAGGGAGGGATGGGAATGGGCAAAAGCTAAGATATAATCTGTACAGGTACAAGTTCCTTATGATGAATGTGAAAATTATGCACCAATAAAAGTTAATTTTAAAAAATGTGGGCAAATAAGCTGACATTTCACCAAAGGCTTTCTGGTAAAATTTAATGAAAGCTATTGAACATCCCACTAAAGCAAATCCAAAGAAATAAAGAAAAAGAAAATGCAAGGGAAAAATATGATTCTCAGTTAACTAGGTACTTTAGGGAGGTGATTAGGTTAATTTTTAAAAATTCTTCATTTAAAATTATGATTTTATTAGTACCATTCAGTTTTAAATATTTAAGAATATTTATTACACCCATTATATATTCTTGTTTATGTTTATGCTTTTCTAACATTAAAACTTTTCATTACCAAAATTAAGAACCAACTTCGAAGAGTAATTAGGAAAGAAAATGATTAAATGAGCAGCAGAGAAATATTTAAGCAGGCAGCACAGCGCAAATATCTATTCTTGCAGAGCTGCAGATGTGTGCTGATTTTCATTAGGGAGAAAATGGAAATGGAGTTATGCTGTAAAGGGGCAGCGGAGTGCATGTACACTTCACGTCCTATTTAGAAATTTCTGGCTGCTTCAGCATCTGCTTGACTTCTACCTTGGAACAGAGTCAAACTTTTGGCTTGGTTCTGAAAATAGTCCCCTCCCCACCCAAGATGGCTTTGAAAACAAATCTAGAAGAGCAGAGATTTTAGGAAACAAGTGAGTCTGTACCTGAGACAGCAGCAGCCTCTGAACCTTCCTCATTAACCTCTATGAAGGACTTGTGAATTGCTTTGGAAAGGAACAGCTCTTTGTTATCTGCAAAAAGAGAACCCGAAGCATGTCTTTAGTACAGGACATCTTGTTTATCCTTTTGTTAAATGGCTTTCCAGACAGAAGACAAAGACAAGAGATAATGATGCAAGACTTCACTTAAAATCTGAAAGAACTATTGAAGAAGTGACTTTTACTTTGCCCTTAATTTATATTATCTTGATAATTTTCAATTTATTTTTATTGTCAATATTCTATTGTTTAATTCTTAAGTTTCCAGAAAAAAGCAGAATAAGACACAATTTTATACAATTCTATTTTAATTTGAAATAAAAGGTGCATAATGAAAACTGGTAAAACTCCAGAAACAATTAGAATTTTAAGATTTTTCTTTTCTTCTCTTTTTTTTTTTGGGGGGGGGAGGGAGGCGGCTCAGATTGCCCGGGGGGCGGGGCTGGCATGGCAGGTGTTGTAGGCATCTAACCTCCATTCCTGTGCTTTGCCTAAGCTTGCCTAAGCAGGCTGTTTAGACTGCTGAGCTATCTCACCAGCTGGGTTTTTCTTTTCTCAACCTAATCTCTATTAC
>NW_004524631.1:8950147-8970149 GCF_000260255.1 Octodon degus
AAAGATTAGGGAAGAAATTAAGCCAATTTGGGCCGGGGAGATGGCTCAGTGGAATAAGTGCTTCCCTGGCAAGAGCAAGGGCCTGAGTTCAATCCCTGGTTCCACAAAAAAAAAAAAAAATTACAAAGATGTGTTATCCCAAGACACAGAAAATAATAAATTTTTAAATAACAGTAAGATTACTTTTTTTTAAAAAACGCCTCTTTTCTATTTATGCTTGCTTTTACATTTAATGATCATTATGATTGAATGATACAACCCTCAAATTCGTATGGTGAATTTCTAATACCCATTAGTTTACAAGGTGTCTACAAATAGAAATGAGATCTTCAATTGAAATGAACTAACTAGAAAGGGCTCTGATCCAGTATGACTAGTGTGCTTATAAGAGGAAATCTGTACGTGGATGAGTATGGAGGGGAGATCATGCATGGTGGTTAATTTAATGTGCCAACTTGCTTGAGCTTTAATGCTCAGGTAACTGGTCAAACACTGCTGCCAATGCTTCTGTGAAGGTATTTTTGGATAGGATTAACACTTGAATCAGTGGACTTTGAATAAAATAAAATCCTCACAATGTGGATGGACCTCATCTAATCGCCGAAGTCCTCAACAGAACAAGACTAACTCCCTGATGCAAGTAGGCTGCCTCTGCCTCCGTGCTTCTTCCTGGGGTTGCTACCGGCAGATTATGTATTTTCAAAACCTCCGCTACCACATGAGCCAGTCTTTAACTAAAATAAATAAGCAAATCTCCCTTGTTCTCAAGCATCTGTCTCTTTCTTTCCCCCCACACACATGTACTTAAGCACCACAGACAGAGAGACAGACAGACAGACAGACAGACAGACAGACAGACAGACAGACACACACACACACACACACACACACAAACCACACAAATTTCTCCTGAGAATACTAATATACCATGTGAAGACAGAGGAAGAAGACAACTGCCTATAAGCCAGGAAAAAGGTCTCAAAAGACCAACCCTGGTGACACTCTTATCTCAGACATCCAGCGTCTGGCACTGTGAGAACATAACTTCCTGTGCTCTTAGCCACCCAGTTTCGGTTGCTGTCCTGACAGGCCTCAGAAGCTAGAAGCTGGCTTTTGGTTTTGGGCTGACAAGTGTTTCCCAAGATTAAGGCAAAACAACAACCAGAAAAGATGCTCCAAATATATTTTTTAAAAGGAGAATATAGAGAAAAAAGCGAGTTATACTCAAGTTTATGCTGTCCCACTTTTTAATTTTTTCAATTCTAGGAAATCAAATTCAAATTTCAGATAACTTTGCCATTGATTCCAGGCATCAGTCAGTAAAAGTACAATCAGGTTGCTTGATAAGACTTTGTAAGCAACAAAATCCTATCTCCAGCCTATATATTTTTCTTGACTTTTCAAAAACACATAATTATCTTACATGCAGAGGAAATGACGTCCATTAATATTTTGGAAACATCTGTAGCAGAGCACCTGTTACTGTGAATGAGCCCCAAGGCAACAAACAAATGCATTTCTGGGTATGTTTTTAATAACAGTAGCATTTCCTCATATCGTATTTGGTATTGTATATTAACATGACATTATCAGATAGTCCATTCTGTTTTTTTCATAGTACACATTTTGGTGACCAGAAGAAAAATTAAAGGCAATTAGGATTTTACATTTAACAATTAAGGAAAATTAGCTGCCTCTAATCTAGAGAAGTAGTTTGGTTTTGACAAAGCCAAAATGAAAAAATACAAAAAATATACATTATGTATATAACAATATAAATTATGTTAAATATTTAGCAAAAGGAAAACTATAAATTGTGTTAAGTAATCAAAATTTTTTAGTTGGTAAAACAAGCATACAAATTGCAACATAATAAAATATACTATTTAGCAGTTAACTAATGCTACACTACGGTATTTTCCGATTCTGCTGCCCATTTCCTTTAGGCAGTCAGTAATGGAAAGGTCTTACATCAAGAGCAAATATTATGGCTGTGAATGCAAAAGTGACAGAATATAGATCCTAAAAGTAACAAACACCCACATTGTCACCTAAGCACTCTTCAAAGAATGTGAGGAGAATTCTTAAAAGCACCAAATGATATTTCTGTCACATCAATTTCAAAGTAGAAACTGCCTCCAGTAGCTATTAGGCCTGACCTACTGGCTGGCTGCAGTGGAAACCTTGAAACGAGAAAGAGAAAAGCATGCCTTCACTTCTGGTCTTTAACCCAAGTACTGTACCTTCCTCCGGTCACCTGTCCTTTCAATGCTCTCATTTATTCACAAAGAACAGTGGTGAGAGTAGCAAGAGTAACACAAAGTACTTGTTGCAAAAGATCAAGAAAGCAAAAGTAAGTCTCAAGGAGCTAGTTATTTAAGAGCTAACAAGTGAACAAATCTTATAAAAAGAATAAAAGAACAACTGCTCCAAAATGTATGCAGAGGCATGGAAGACTAAAAATACAAAAAAAGATCTCTGAGGAAAATCACAAAAAAATGTTAGATAAGGTTTCTGCAGATAAATGTTAATATGAGAGGGTCACTTTTTCATTATGAACTTTACTTACAAAACACCACTTGATATATTTGCTAGATTTATGCAGTGGTATGTGGGTTCATGAACTTAACTCCTTTCATAATTCTGTTCACAAACTAAATTGAACAAGAACCAAATCATGTCCACTGGTTAGGTTCAACATTGACCTTATGGGGAAATTTGATTTGGTTCTTGTGCATTTTGATTTGTGACCAGAACTGTGGCAGGAATTAAGTTCCTGAATCAAGGCATCACTGTATAACTGTGTGTGTCTACCACCAAAAATGAGGACCACGGTGTTGTAATCTCCTGTGAAAGATTCTCTATGCAGATAATTTTGAAAATGAAGAAACTTGCCCTGAATTTAGCAGATGTTGTAAACTGTAAAGTTGAGCAAAGGAAATATATAGACTATCTGAATAATCCAGTAACCATTACAATCTTAGCTATGGGTAGTCTTACCTTGCTAATAAATTGAATAAGGGCAGTATAAAAATAAAATCACAGAAAAAACCCACCTACTAATATGAATATAAACTTTTTCAAACAATCAGAAAACTAGGAAAACATAACAACTCATACCACAGAAATATGAAAGATCATTAGCAATTATTATGAACAACCATATGCCAACACATGGAAGAAATAGACAAAGTCTTTGATACACATGCCTTACCAAGATTTAATCATGAATAAATAGAAAGCCTAGAAAAATCAGTGACAAGTGATAAAAACCAATTAACAATACAACTACCCATCAAAGAAAATCCCAGGCCTAAATGGCCTCAGTATTGAATTCTATCAAGCATTTAAATAAGGATACCAATTCTTGTTAAATTATATCAAAAAGTAGAAGTAGAAGGAATTCTACACAAGCCCAGTAATACCCCAGTATGAAAACCAGACAAGGACACAGCAAAACACAACACAACACAACAAAACAGAAAAAAATATAAAGGAAACTTTGGTTAACACAGAAACAGACACAAAAATTCTCAAATAAATAATAGCACACTGACTCTAACAGCACATTAAAGAGATTATTCACTATGTTTTAATGATGTTCATCACAGGGATATTTCAATATCAGTACAGCAAGATGTATTATATACTACAGCAGCACACAGAAGGACAAAAACCATGTGATGCTCTCAATAAATCCAAAAGGACATTTGATCAAATGCAATAACTCTTCATGATAAAAATGCTGAGTTATAAATTAGTTGAAGAATGGATGCAACTCTCCACAATTAAGGTCATGTATAATCAGCCAAGAGCTAATGGTATATTGCATGACAGAAAGCAGAAACCCTCTTCACTGAGGTCTGGAGCAAGACAAGGTTACCAGCTTTCATAATTTTTATTCAATATAGTACTAGAAGTGTTAGCTAGCATATCAGGAAGATAAAGAAATAAAGGGCACCTGAATTCAAAAAGAAGTCTAATTGTCATTTTCTGCAGATAGCAATTATATATATATAATATATAATATATATAATATATATAATAATATAATATATATATATATTCAAAAGTGTGCAGGATATAAATTTGACATATAGAAGCAAAAAGAAAGAACCCCAGAAGCAGAGCTAGATGCCAATAATGAAGCATCTAAAAGAGAAATCATTCACAATAGCCAAATAAACAGGACTAAGTTTAACCAAAGTAAAAGATTCTATAAGTAAAAATTATAAACGATAATGAAAGAAATTGGAGAGGACACAAAAATGTAGGAAAATATTTGATGTTCATATATTAGTAACATCAGTATTAAAATATCCTTACCACATTAAGCAGTTTGAAGTCAATATAATTCCTACTAAAATACTAAACATTTTACAGAGAACTATTGAAACAATCCTAAAATTTCTATGGAACCTTAACCACAAAAAGAACAAAGCAAGAATCATTTCACTACTTTATCTCAAAGCATTCTACAAAGCTCCAGTAATCAAAATAGCATGGTATAAGCATGAAAACAGACATAAAGACCAATGGAACAGAATGGAGTCTGAAGGTTAGCCTATGTATCTACAACCAACTAATTTTTGACAGAGACACTAAGAACGTGCATTGCAAAAGGTCAGTCTTCAATAAATGGTCCTAGGAAAACTGGATAGCTATATTCAGAAAAATGAAAGCAGGTATCTATCTCTCATTAGTTATAAAACATGACTAAAAACGAAGTAACGACTGAGACCTGAGATTGGAGACAATGACACTACCAGAAGAAAACACGGGGGAGATGCTTGAGGACATTGAAATGGCCAAGGATTATTTGCACGTGACCTCAGAATCACAGGAAATGCAGGCAAAAATCCACAAGTGGAATTACACAAAACTAAAAAACCTGCTCCTGGCAAAGGAAAAAAATTCACAGCATGAAGGAACAACATACAGACCAGGATCAAGCATTTAAGAGATACGTATCTGATAAGGGGCTCACATCCAGAACGTCTGGGAACCACAAAAAACGCAATAGCAAGCCGGGCATGGTTCCTGCTTGGCGTTGCACTTCTGCAGTCCCAGTACTGAGGGAGGAAGATTACAAGCCTGAGTCCTGCTTGAGCAACGCAGCAAAAATCTGTCTCAAAATAAATAAAAATAAATAGATAAAAAGGGCTGGGCTAGGAATGCAGCTCAGCAGCAGTGTATTCCTGGGTACTGTTCTCCAGTATTGAAAAAAGGCGATTTTAAATCCTGAGGGTACTTGACTGACCTTATCAGATACAAAAGTTACATTTCTTGTTATATAAGTCTTGCTCTACCTTGGTCTTAACCATCCAGCAGAAAAGTATTAAAATGAGATATACAAAGTAAAGCCATATTAATATGCTCAGCTGTAAAAGCTGTGAACTTCTGCAGATAACTCACTACTATTGTGGACTGCTGGACTGTGTTGGATTGTTCTGCTGAATTTACACACCTATAGTATTTAGATGCCAGGGGAATACCCATCTTTGACAGGACTAAACAAAAAAAGGGGACACAAAGGAAGGACCATTTTGTACCTGTATATACAGAATAGTTAGGATAGATATACAGCTATTTTCACTTAATTCAATGAGAAGAAAGATTTGTCCTAATAGTGTTTGGACAGGATATCCTGTCTACATCTTGTACTATGGATAACCACTAAGAAGATAACAACATACAATGTATTAATTATTGAAACTGTCCTATTCATCAGCTTTGAAACTGTCTCATTGCTATTTGTTTCTCAATAAAATAAAATAAAAATGTAAAAAAGTAACAACCAAAAAAAGAAAGAAAGAAAAAAAGGCAATTAAAAAATAGTTAACAAATCTAAATGGACATTTCTACATTTCTTTGAAGACCTACAATTGTTGAAAAAATATTTCAACTTCACTAATCATCAGGGAAATGCTAATCAAGGGCTAGCCAAATAGCTCAGTGGATTAAAGTGCCTGCAAGTGGGCGCAGGGGCCAAGGGATTTGATCCCCGGGCCTGCTATGCCAGGCTCACTTCCAGAGCACACTGAGATGGCAATTGAGAGCTTTAATCCCAGCTCTTGGGAGGCTGTAGACAGGCAGATCACTAGGTGTCTGATCTAGTAGTGAGACCCTGAACACCCTGTAGACCCTTCCCTAAAATACAAAAAGAAAGAAAGAAATACTAATCGAAATTACATTGCATTGTTTCATCCTAGAAAGAATGGCTAGGGCTAGGGAGATAGCTCAGTAGAATAAATGCTTACTTGGCAAGTGCAGGGTACTGAGTTCAATCCCCAGTACCACAAAAAAAAAAAAAAAAAAAAAAGAATGGCTATAATCAAAAGTACTAAAAATAACAAGAGCTGTCGAGGATGTGGAAAATAGGAAACTCTTGAATATTACTTGGGAGAAATGTAAACTGGCAGAGCCACTTATGAAAATTAGTATGGAGGTTCCTCAAAAAATTAAAAGTAGAACTTCCATATGACCTAGCAATCCTACTAGTGTGTCTAAACAAAAGATATTAAATTAGTATATTTAAGAGACATCTGCACTCCTAGGTCCATTGCAGCACTATTTCCAGTGGTTGAGGGATGGAAACAAGTTAGCTATACATGGAAAACATATGGAATATAAAGCTATTACAACAGACAAACATCATTTATCTCAACACAGAAGGAACTGTAGATCATCATGTTCAGTGAAGACAGCTACAGGAAGACAAGTAGTGTAGCACGTGATCTCACTCATACGTAGGATTCAAAACAGTTGGTTGCACAGAAGTTGAAAGTAGGATGTTAGTTGTCAGAGGCTGGGGACGTGGGGCTGAGAAAGAATGGGGCAAGGTTATTATGGGCACAATGTCACGGTTAGATAGGAGCAAGAGGTTCTAACACCCTGCTGCACAACAGAGCGACTAGAGAATGACAACATACTGCACATTTCAAAAATTCCAAGGAAGTATTTTGAAAGCCCTTACCACAAAGAGTGATAAATGAGGAGATAGGTTTAATCGGATTTAAACATTTTGTTTCACTTGTCAATTTAAAAAAAAAATTTAAAGCTGTCACAAAATTTGAGCCCACAGTATTATTTCAATAATGTTTCAATGGTGGATAACACACTGGGGCCCCCCTCCTGTCCCTCTCTTGGACAGGAGCATTCTTTTTCCCAATAAATATATTCTGCTTATAACCTGAATTTGTTCCTAAAATTCATTCTTCAGTTTTAGAGAACATGAATTCATTCCAGGTACTTTTAAGGTTGGGAGATCATTTTTCCCTTGTATTATATGGAGGTCATCCATCCGACATCATTTTTTGTTCACTGTGTCATTTGGAGGTTCCCACTAAAATCATTGGATAGAACTTTGTTTCCTCCATGCTCAAAGCCATACGTCTACCCAAGATGAAAATGACTGGTGTCTATTGAGGGCCTTTAGATAGAACCTCTGGAGGGAATCTCAGACTGCCAGTCAACAACTACGACCCCTTTCAGCCTGAAGAAGCCAGAACGGCCATTGCCCACGGTTCTCTCGTGCCAGTTCGGATTACTTCTTTAGAGGGGGGAATGTTATAGGCAGCTGAGTTAGATAGAAATATTATAGGCAGTCAGACAAGGCCAGGCCCTCAAGGAGACAATATGGAAGACAAGGTGACTTTGCAACTTGGAAGAGACACACACTCCCATATGGGTCACACCTCAAGACAAAAGAGGAAACAAATACAGCTACATACTTCCCTAGGGATGGGCATCAGGGATTAGTATTCTAAATAGTTATCAATCACCTTGAAAGAGCCCAAATGGGTCACTAGCCCAACCCCCAACAGGAAGAGACCTGGTCCTGGATTCATGCCTGCTTGCTATGTGCCTCGCTTCCCCATTTGGTACTGAATTTAATCAATTTTACCTGAGCAACGGTGCTTGTAATCTCATTGGTTGACCATAGTTTTTTCCCACCTCATACCCACCTAAACGAGTTCCCATGTCTTCTGCACCACCTTAGACCCACCTCAACACATAGTTTTTCTCTATAAAAGTCCCTAGAAGAGACAGCTTCCAGGGGACAACCTGCTCAGGCCCTCGTGCTGTCCCTCTCTTGGACAGGAGCTTTCTTTCCCCCAATAAATATATTCTGATGATGATGATGATATAATAATAATAATAATAATAATAATAATAATGTTTCAATGGATGCCACAGCTCCAGCAAATGTCAGTGTTATGACACAAACTGCCCACCACTTTCAGCTGGTGCTGCAGTCTTCTCCAGGGCGAGCTCATCTACATGCGAATCAGTCCACAGCACTGGCCCTGCCCCAGCCCTGTGTCCCCTGGGGGCCCTCCCGCCCACCTCAGCATATTGCATAACTGCACACCTTCGTGTTCACGCCAAGCACCTCCACAGGCTGCCTCGCCTCCTGCACTCAGCATTCTTCATCCCAAACACTGAATTCCACATTATTTGAACTAAAACACTTTGGATTTCATGACTTTTATATCTTTGTTTCCCCAGATTCTTCCTGGATTGTCAACTTAAGGGAAGGACTGCACCATTTTTCTTAAAATCCCTGGCTTCTTGCAACATGGGCACAAAATCTAAGCTAACATGCTGACATGGTGGTACACAGCTTAATCTAGCACTTAGGAGGTAGAAGTAGAGGCATAGCTGTGAGTTTGAGGCCAGCCTGGGCTACACAGCAAAACCCTGTCTCAAGATGAACTAACCTAAGTGAAGAGAGTATACTGGCAATGTTCAATTTTCTTATATTTAATCTAGCACATTGCAATAAACAAGATTTCAGCAATTATTCAGGGACAGGGGTGGACATTCATATTGCCTGTCTTTGAGTGTACTGAGACTTTAAATGTCACTCCACAGGAGCTATAATGACTTCAATTCTGCCTCCAGTTATGGCTCCAGAGCAGTGAGGGACAACCTTTTAGAGCTTCCAGTGATAACAAGCAGCCCTCTGAGTCACGTGTGCCAGTTTCAAGCCCACAGCTATGAAGTCTGTTCTTGGGCCGGCCAGATAGCTCAGCGAATTAAAGTGCCTGCTTAGGCTGCCACAGGGGCTGGGGTTTGATCTCCAGTGTGCTGTGCCAACCCCACCCCCGGGGCATGCTGAGACAGCGATTGAGAATGGACGTGGTGGCACATGCCTGTAATCCCAGCTCTTGGGAGGCTAACCACAGGAGAATTACTATGAGTCAGATTTGTGTAGTGAGACCCTGTATACCCTGTACTAAATACATAGAAAGTGTCTGTTCTTGTGATAAGTAAAATATATGATAGCAATATAATAAATATCCTAGGAAATTTGAGAAAGACAAACAGGGGAAAAGGACCAAAGTCACAAACTTTATAATTTCATCAAATAGAAGAATAAAGGGAAAACAATCCAGGAGAGTAGTGTTACTATACAAATTTCTTTCTTTTTTTCTATACAAATTTCAGACAGTAAAAATGGAATGCAATGCTCAGATTCATACAGCACGATTAAGTGCTACACTATGCTTAATAAATGTCTAAAGATATAAATAATACCCAGGACACTAAATCCTCAGAAAAATACTATCCCCTTTGGATATACCTGTGGAAAAATGTGATAAATAAGAAAACATATCACAGATATGAGGATTTAAAGGAAACAGATTTGTTTTTATTGGTACCAACTTCAAGCTAATATATTTTATATTAAAATAAAATAGAGCTGAGAATTACTTAAGCAACCATGTATCTGAGGCCACTGTACCTTAGTCTAGCAAACAACATGGAAATATAAGCAAGTTCAGAGCCAAAGACCCTTGCTCTGATTTCAGCCACCCTGTGTAACTGCGTGCTAACAGTGCCATCCCTCCTCCATCTCAGCTGCACACAGGTCTGCACCCTGCCCGTGCTCCTTGTGTTCTCCACATCACCTCATGCTGCCCTGCACCAGGTATCCACTCATGTATTAAGCAAAATGGATCAGAACTTGAGAAATACAAAGAAAATTTATAATGGTGAATTCAACTTATTGGTTAGAGGACCATTAGCTGTCTTCCACTGAGTTAATAAATCAAGGGCAAATAAATATTTTATTTTTCGTAACTTTATTTTGCACACTGGCCCCAAGTGGCCTTCTCTCCCGTTCTGGACATAGCAGACACTGCTGCCAAATAGCTGGTCCTGATCCTGCGTGCAGCCAGGCTTTTTGCTCTAGACAAGGTGGGAACAAGGCCAATTAACCCTAAGTTCCCCCAGAGAAGGACTCAGCAAAAAGAATTAAAAATTCATCTCTTCTGAAGAAAGCAGGGCGAAGTAGTAATGCATTCACTCAGTCCCTGGGCAAATATTGTTCCAGTAGCCTCTCACTGCTGGTATTGTGCAGGGCACAGGCTCTAGTGTCTGAGCATTAACATAATCCTGGCACAATGGCCAGCATGCAAGTGCAGCCACTGCTTTCCTCTGTGGCCCTGTTCCCAAACACAGCCAGTTTAAATAGGCTTCTGCGTCACCAAGGACATGCTTAAAATAGTCAAATGAAAAGAATATGATAACAGAATACCAAAAATGCCTGTGCTTGACTTGCTAAAATACTTTTAACATGTAATTTAGAAATTTTTCTAGAATGTGTGATTTTTCAAAGTAGGAACAGGGTTTGTTGTTTGCTTTTATGGATAGATTTTAATTTTGAAGCAGCAGACATTCATTCATTCATTCATTCATTCATTCATTCATTCATTCAATGTAGTCGGCAGCTACAGTATTCCAGGCATGCTGCTGCACTGGGTATCCTACTAGGAATTCAACAATGCTTTCCCAATAAGGTGAAGGCAGATTTAAATCAAAGTACAATAAAAAATGTAAATCCAGAAAAGACCACAAACTCAGGGTATCGTGAGTATAACTACGAAAACAAGACAATGTGTTAGTGGGTGCCTGGGCTAAGAAGAGGAGACACTCAACAAAGGTTATTAAGGAAGCTGAGACCAAAGGAATGCAAAGCGCTATCCACCATCTATGAGAAGCAGGACTGTAGGGTGGAGACAACAGGTAGGGCAAAGGAAATAGGAGCTGGGCATGTGCAGAGGTGCAAGGGACATGCGATGTGGCTACAATGTAGGATGCAGGGACGTGGTGGGAGGCTTGAGAGAAGTACCCTTTCCCACTAGGCAGGATCTAGGACCGTTCCTTCCCACGCTCCTCCACTCAGCATCTCCCCTCATCCTACACCCGCCCCTCAGCACTAGGCTGGTCTCTGGGGAGAACACAGCCCTCACCTCTCACACACAGTCCCTGCTTTTGAAGAGCTTGGAGCTCAAAGACATGCATACAAATAAACAGCCCAAGAAAAAGGTAAGATACGGTAACAGAGGTAGGGGCAAACCAATGCCTGGCTCCGGATGAAGCAAAGTAAGTGACTCAGGAAGGAAACTGCTTAGAGATGTTGACATTTGGCCTGATTCTTGAGGAATAAGTATATGAGGGAAAACCAGAGAAGAGGGCAAGGATATTCTGAGCTGATATTTTATTGGCAAAGTGGGAGAAAAGCAGGTGACTTGAAGGTGCAGCTGGAGCTTGGGCTATGAGGAAGTGGAAAGTGGGAGGAGACGTTTGTACTTTCAAGAGCTTTGACCATGAGGTTAGAGAGCCAGGAATAAGTGCACAGGACTGCTTTGATGTCAGAAGATACTTGAAAAAAAAAAAAAAAAAAGATACTTGAGGCAGCCACTGTGAAGGGTAAATTGGAAGCGCAAATAACTACAGGGCAGGAAGATCAAGTTTGTTGGCTGTTGCGGTGGCCCAGGCAAGGAAGCAGGAGCAGTAGTGGAATTATAGCAATGAAAAATGGGTCCTCTGGCTTACAGGTGCAAGGAGAAGGAGAACAAACAAGGGCAGGCTGTAGGAGCGGGTCCAGCATAAATCTACAGCACTTGAGTCTGACCTGACTATGGCTTTCACTGTGTCTTCTTAATTCCTTTATTTTATTGGCTCTTTTATTAAAGCTCATACTTTATGCTGAAGGATTTAACACCCTCTTTCTCTTTCCCCTTACACCTTCCAAGAGGATTACCTATTAATCCAAATGCCGACAGTCATTCATTTCCATTACAAAAATACTTGCTGCTTTATAACAGGATTCTCACTGCAACTACATGAGCATTTTAAGTAAAGTCTGAGAAGAAAATGACTTCCAGCTATAGACTTCCTCTATAGTCTGTGTTTATTATATGAGTCTTTATTGTGTCTTATGTAAATGGAATTTAGCATTAAAAGCAATGGAGAATCAAATTGAAGTGAAGAAACAAACCTAATACACACAGAACATCTCATCCTAGTCATTGCTCCATTCAGTGAGTATTAAGAAGGATACACGGTGCTGGGCAGTGAGGAAACATTTCTAACAACTGGTGTTTGGCAGGTTTAAATTCTATCACATGAGACTAGATACATGAAACAACATGAGATAAGACATGTGCCACAAACAAAGGCACAGAATATGAAGAATTTTACCAAGTGATTGTTTCTGGTTGGTATCCCCATGCTGGCATGATGAAGTTGTTGGAGGGGTCTAAGTGGAGGCTCATTTTAAGTATTTCAAGCCGAGAGATTTTATAATGATGGGAAACAGGGGAGACTTGAGGCACAGAGCAAGTGTTCATTGTGGTGGTGACACATGCTCGCTGTCTGTGCAGAAGCAGACAGAATGAAGGCTGGAGGAAGCTGAGGTCCCAGCAGCTGGTCAGGCCACAAGTGAGGCACAGCGGACCAAGGCGTGCTTTGATCAAGAGGTGGAATGAAGGGGCCGGGGAAATGGCTCAGTAGAATAAGCGCTTCCCTGGCAAGTGCAAGGGCCTGAGTTCAGTCCCCGGTTCCAAAAAAAAAAAAAAAAGAGGTGGGATGATCTGAGAGCACATTTTTGAGGTGCAGTGGTAGAGAAAACAGATTAGGTTGGAGTAAGTTTAGAAGCCATCGGGAAGACTACTGAGACAGTCCAGTATAACAGTAACAGGAATCTCCCGTAAGAGTTGATGTAGTAAGATAAAAAATGAAAGAATGCACTTGAGGTCTTAGCAAAGACCTCGGCCTTGCTAGAGCCAAGGTTAAAGCAGGTTGTTTCCACATTACTAAATCACATTTGTGATTTCTGAAGAAAGATACAATTTTCATTATGTCATCTAAGAATATTACAATGTCACAGTAGTGATGGTCTTTGGGTGCTCTAAAATTCACTAGTCAAATCTACTGTTAGTCAAATTTAAAAAAAAAAAAACATTTTTGTAACTTTTAAATAAGTGTATTAAGTGAAAAAAGTAACACATATGCAAGGTAAATATATGCAAAAAGATATTCCTCTCCTTTTATTCAAATGCTCCCACTTGCCTTTTTCTTTTCCTTTTCCATCTCCTTAATGCTTTTGCTCCTATTATGTTTCTCAGCCCCTTCACCACCGACACTGTTGGTTGTATCACTCTTTATTGCCAGGACGTGTTCTGTGCACTGTCAAAAAAGTTTAGAAGCATCCCCGGCCTCTTCTTGCTGAGTCCAGTAGCATCCCCCAGTTGTGACAATGAAAAACATTTCAGCTACTGCCATCGTCCAGGGTAGGAGGACTGCCCTTGGTGAGACCACGGTTCTACTGAAACATTTCTCCCAGCCTCCCTGTTATTAAAGGTAGCTTTTAAATTCTTCGTGCCCCTCTAGGTCAGACATGATACCATCATCATCATTATTATTTTGTTTTTGCACCATGAATTGAACTCAGGACCTTACACTTGAGAAACAGTTATGAGTAATGAGTTATACCCTGGTCCAATCATCACTTCTTTCCATTCCTAATACACTCTGCTTCTTATATTGCCTGCATCTTACTAGCAGTTGTTTAATGAAAGGAACTGACATGGTACAAAACCCAGCATATATACATGGGATTCCCATTAAAGCTCCAAGTAATAACTAAACAAACCCAAGAAATTTTTTCCTGGGTATCCACAAGTATTAACAAGTATCATGGATACTTTAATATCAAGGTTTACATTTTATTTGGAGATGCAAAATAGAACCAGCAATGTAAAAAGCCTACTAACCATGTAAGGCAGAAAATCTGATGTCTATATAAAGGATGAAGATACAAATGGTATAGAATTGAGAGGAAACAGAGGCAAACTTTCTACCTATACTAGTCCTTGAATGAGTGGTTCATAAATTAATGAGAATTGGTGGGGGTGGGGGTTATCACTGACTTGATAGAGCTACCACCATCCCAGCAGGGCAGCTTAAGAACTGGAGAATGCTCACAAAACTTTGAGAGGTTTTGCTTAGATACTTTGTCAAATATTTCTGAATCCTTGAACTAAATGGTGTTTAAGAATGGTATATACTGGATTTGGTGGCACTACGCTGATGGTTTAAGGAGGAAAATATTTCAAGAAATATAACTCATAATAGATAAAATAGGATCAGTGAAATTTATTTCTTCTTCTCTTTACCCATTTTTTCCTTTGTGACATTTACTGTATGCCAACCATGTGCCAGCCTGTGCCAGGTATCAAAAGTGCAACTAGGAACAGGACACTGAGGAGGACTCAGTTCTCATGCAGGTTTGACCACAACACAAGCCAGTTTGCATATAGAACACATGAATACCCTGGAAAGTTCTGGAGTTATTTAAAATTTCCAAACCATCTGCATTCTTAATATATATTCATGGCCTATTGTCTCTGTACATAGGAAAAGCAATTAAATAATACCCCATAAAGCGTCCAGATATGTCAGAAATTATAAGCTACACTGACCACAATAATTGATTTGCCACAGTACTGCTTCTCCCTCAGGACTAAGAGGCAGCAGATATTGTAGTTGTGTAAAATAAATACCTGGGTGTTTGAGTGAGACAATAAGGAATCACTAATCAAACTGAAAAGAGAACCATGTTAAGAAGGCAGAACACAATTATCCAGTTGGAGTTCGGCCAGTTTGGTAAGACAGATTGTCTCAATTTCCTAAGGAAGAGAGCTTTCGCAGTTTAAATTATACTATGCTTCAACTGTGAATATATTTCTGACTCAGGGATAAAGAGTCCATATGATCTTTGGAATGCCCTACACTCTTGACAACCCCAGTGAGGAATCTAGAGCCCTTGGAACTTGGGTGTAAGCCACAAAAACATTTACTCAGGGAAAGCTCATTTCTCTCATGTGGACAGGGACATTTATATAGAAGACATTTAGAAAATCTCTATTAGGGCTCAGGGCTGCAAGCTCTCTGAACAAGAAGTAGAAGTTGTGGTACCAAATGCATTAATAGCAACTCATTGCTAGAAGCTAAATATTGTTTAGAAAACATTCTGCACAATTCTAACTCTGGCAGGGCAAGGGCAAAGGATATTCTGATCATAGATTTCTTGGGATTTGCTTGTAGGCCCTTTCCTCACCTCTCCTCTCCTCTCCTCTCCTCTCCTCTCCTCTCTTTTCCTCTCCTGTCCTCTCTTGCCCTCTCCTTTCCTCTCCTCTTCTCTCTTCTCCTTTCCTTTTCCTTCCTTTCCTCTCCCTCATTTCTTCTCTCATGTTTGGAAGACTACATATATACATATAAACATAGCATAGCACATATAAAAGCAATTTCAGAAGAAAGAGCATCTATTTCCTTGGATTTAATCCAGGCATCAAAACTATATTTCTATGCTACAAAGCTTTGCTTTTCTGTTAGCTTCTGATATGGGAGAAGAAATCTAAATACTTGTTTGTAACACAGGAATTCTAACACTTCAGCATTCTGGGATCAGTAAGCCTGCATGTAAGGAGAACTTTATAATTTGAGGGTTTTTTTTTTTTCTTAATACATGTCTTTATCTTATCAGGAAGTAGAAAATAATCATTACATCAACTTACTAAACATTAAGTCTATGATTGCCATTTTTCTCTTTTTTTGATGTGTTTTGCTTTTGGTGGTGTTGGGAAATGAACCCAGACATTGTTGAGCTATACACCCAGCCCTCTAAATTATTTTCTCTTTTATTTTGAGACAGATCTTTGCTAAGTTGGTCAGGCTGGCCTGCACTTGCCATTCTCCATCCTCCACCCTCTGAGTAGCTGGGGTTGTGGGCATGCGTCCTCATGCTTCAGTGCACGTTTAGTTTTTCACATGGTTGGTGCAAAGTTAGTCCCAAACTCAAGCAATCTTCCTGAGACCATAGATATACATCACCATGCCCAGCTTGTTGTCATATTAATGATAAATGCCTTATGGATAGCCACTTAAAAATAGACCCAAAAGTATGTTGAACATTCTAAATGCTTTAATATAATTAAAATTTTATGATGCTTATTCATAAAATATGTTGGATATCTGGATCAAATCAAATAGCATTTTTCCTTTGGACTGTTTAAAACAAATTACCCAGTGTCCCAATGTGTCAGTATCCTTTGAAAGTACTTCTTCAAAACCATCGTTTTTTATGGAAGGCATTAGAAGAGAATTATATAATCTTACTTTATTCTTTATTCTTTATAAAAATGTTTGATCTAATTCTCACAGCAAGTGACATTCAATTATCTGCTCTTCCTTCTCCCTTCTGATGATTCATTACAGTGGGACATATTGAAATATTCAATCAACACATTTATTGATTATCTACTCATATGGCATTGTGTCGGATAAGATGGAAAATTCCAAGATGTGTAAGCCAAGGCCTCTGAGAATGCGATTTATTATCAAAGATAAGACATGGGCAACATAATACAAATTTAATGCTATGATTGTATTTATAGTTTGTTTGTAGAAGTTAAAAATACTTCTTACTAGATTTATTTGGCAGGCAAAACCATATTTTGCCTCAAAATTCCACAGAAGTAGAGGATTTTGAGACACCTTTATAGAATAACATTTTAAATTAATATTTCTTACCAGACAAAGCAGTCAAATTTGCATTTTTTAAGAATATTTCAGTTATTCCAAGAGAGTTCAAAATGTCTTTTAAATCAATTTCCTGTTCCACTGTGAACCTGGAAAACATACAGGGGGGAAAACAGTTATAAGATTTTGTTACTGAGGATGAGAATAAAATATTAAATATGTTGACTTTAAATTTTTATTTCATAGAATGTAAATTATGCTAAAACTAATTTTGGACAGTAAGATCCTTTTTTTTTTTCTTTTTTTCCAGAATCGGGGATTGAATTCAGGCCCTTGCGCTTGCCAGGCAGGCACATATTCTACTGAGCCATCTCCCCAGCCCCTGAAAGATCCTTTTGATTATGCTCATACAAAATGAGGCATTGAAGGGATGATGTAGCAACAGCATTCGAATATATAAGTTGGAAAATATATGATGTAGACACAAAACTAAAGATACTGTAAAATGAATGAATTTTTGACCTAGTACATAACCTATTTAACTTTTCTTTTTCTTTTTCTTTTTTTTGGTGGAACTGGGGATTGGACTCAGGTCCTTGCACTTGCCAGGGAAGCGCTTATTCCACTGAGCCATCTCCCCGGCCCCCATATTTAACTTTTCAAGCTGGCAATTACTGCTTATAAATTTTTACAAGGTGTTTCCCTCTTTTAGCATTATGGACAATTTTATGCTTTACGTTTGCTTGCTTGTTTTGTTTTTGGTGATCCAGGGATCAAACTCAGGACCTTGAGCTTGCCAGGCAAGCATTTATTCCACTGAGCTATCTTCCAGCCCCGATTTTATGCTTTTTTTCTTTGGAGGAAGCAGGGATTGAACTCAGGCCCTTGTGCTTGCCAGGGAAGCACTTATTCCACTGAGCCATCTCCCTGGCCCCAATTTTATACTTTATATCCAACAGGGACTCACCATGAACAGATAAACAAGTGCAGGTTCTGTTATACAGTGAATGCATTCAATATTTCAACTCAATAAAACTTACCGCAGTTTAAAAGTTCATCTTAATGGTGACATTGATCTGCTGGACATAAATAAGCCTATTCTCATACTATCAAAAAATACTTATCCATGAAATTGAGTTAAACATTATTTTTTAAAAACTATATCTACTTATAATTCTAACAGTTTTTAAACAAAAATAATCATTATTTTTGTTTTAATAAATGTTGTGTTATTATACATAAATATGCATTAATTTTGTAAGAAGAAAAAGTATTGTAAGTATAGTGATCATAAGTAGAATATTATTTTCAAAAGTAGCTTTACCAGGCATGATGGCCTATCTCTATGATCTAAGCACTCTCTGAAGCTGAGGCAGGAAGATCATAAGCCTTGCCCCACCTGGGCAACATAGCAACTTAGTGAAGCCCTTTTTCAGAATGATAAAATGGCTGTGATACAGCTCAGTGCAAAGGCCTTGAGTTCAAACCTTATGAACACAAAATAAATAGACAAATAACAGATAGATAAATGGTTTCGAAAGTAAAGCCAGAAAGGTTATGGAATCTGCCCTAATGCAGTAATTTGTATCATGATTCTTTCTACCGAAATATATGAACCAAGTATGCTTGCATTAACAAATATTTCTTTAAAAGAAGTATTGATTACAGTAAAAAAAAAAATACAAAAACTTGTTGAAGTTAAAGGTTTTCCTTTCTTTAGGATGTTGTTTTCTGATTAATACAGAAAATAAATATGAAGTTTTAGGATGTATTAGGTTGTCTTATGAGGTATGTCTATGATAGTTATTAAAAGTTATATTAGAATCATTTTATGTCTTAGAACTAGAGCGAAATGATTTTCATAAAACTTAGACAAGAAGAGGAGCAATAGGAAACATTTTAGTAACTCCATTTTAATGAAAAATAAGACATCCAAGTACATACATACTAAGCATACTAATCTAAATACTAAATTTTATTTTTTAAAGAATATAAAATGGTAAAAAAAAATACAAAATTTCACTGAAGAAAATATTAGGAACTCGACAATGGTTGTTGTATTGCATAATGTCATCTTTAAATTAGTTGTTTAGGTTACCAGCTATAAATCTGCAAGACTGGTTTAAAAAAGTTATATGAAATTAAAAAGAAAAAAATTTAAATTTAAGACATTTTAAAAATTAAACATTGCTTTTTGCCATCTTGCAAGATGGCCAGCAAAAGAACTGAGAAGCCAGACACCAAAGAGAAGAAACCTGAAACCAAGAAGGCTTCTGCCAGTAGTACTGGCAAAAAGGGAAAGGTGAAGGCAAAAAAGTCCATGAAAGGGCAACCCCACTGCAGCTGAAACCCTGGCCTGGTCAGAGGAATTGGTAGATACTCCCGATCTGCTATGTATTCCAGAAAGGCTTTGTACAAGAGAAAGTACACAGCTGCTAAATCAAAGGTTGAGAAGAAAAAGGAGAAAGTTCTTGCTACCATCACAAAACCAGTCAGTGGGAACAAGAATGGTGGTACCTATGTGGTTAAGCTCGAAAAATGCCTAAAGACTACCCTACTGAAGATGTGCTTCAAAGCTCTTGAGCCACAGCAAGAAACCCTTCAGTCAGCATGTAAGGAAACTTTGAGCTAGCATCACTCCCAGCACCATCTTGATCATCCTCACCAGGCGTCACAGAAGCAAGAGAGTGGTCTTCCTGAAGCAGTTGGCCAAGGGCTTGCTACTTGTAACTGGGCTTCTTAGCCTTAATCGTGTTCCTTTATGAAGAACACTCCAGAAATTTGTCATTGCCACCTCTACAAAAATTGATATCAGCAAAATGAAAATCACCAAACACTTCACTGATGCTTACTTCAAGAAGCAGCAGCTGTGGAAACCCAGACACCAGGAGGGCGAGATCTTCGACATCGAGAAAGAGAGATACCAGATTTCAGAGCAGTGCAAAGTGGATCAGAAAGCAGTGGACTCACAGATTTTAGCAAAAATCAAAGCTATTCCACAGCTCCAGGGCTACCTTTGGTCCATTTTTGCTCTGACAAATGGAATTTATCCTCATAAATTAGAGTGTTCTACATTTCTTACTAAGAACATAATTAAATAACTCTGATACACTAAAAAATTAAACATTAACTGATCCTTTCAATAGACCAAGAGAGGGGCTGGGGA
>NW_004524631.1:8970249-8976376 GCF_000260255.1 Octodon degus
GGGGCTGGGGAGATGGCTCAGTAGAATAAGTGCTTGTAGCGCAAGGGCCTGAGTTCAATCCCTGGTTAAAAAAAAAAAAAAAAAATAGACCAGGAGAAATAAGCAGCACATGAATCTTGGAAACAACCCAAATGCCCATCAACTGAGGGATGGATAAAAAAGATGAAGTATTTTTATACAATGGAGTATTACTCAGCTATAAAAAGGATAAATTCAAGGCTTTTATAAGTAAATGGATACAACTAGAGACTGTACAGGTAAGTGAAACAAATTAGACCTGCCTGTGAAAACATCGTGCTATCTCACTAGTATGAGAACCTGAAAGAGTAAATAAAGTCTGCAAGGTACAATAGATACTGTGAAAGGAAAAGAATCCGCTCAATGGGAAAGAAAACCTGGGATGAGGAAAAGGATATAAATACTAAATTTTACTCTATCATATAACTTAAACTTGGACTTTACATTGCTTATTTTATTCTCTATCAAAAGTAAGGATTAATATGAAAATAGAATTGTCTTAGTTCACATTTCACAAAAGGGACAAAGAGGAAAATACAGGATGTCTTAGAGAATATACTCAATGGCCTAACGTCAGTGTTTATGTGCATATGTGTTATTGCTATTATGTAAATCTTTAAACACTTATGTGGAGTTTATTGTATACCAGGAATTGTTCTAAGAGCATTAAAAACAGTTTAAATATCTCTACTGCCCTTTACATTATATATTATTATCTTCAGGCAACAGAAGAAGGAACTAAGTGGCATAAGATGAAATAACTTGGTCAGGGCCACACGGCTAACAGCTGGCAGAGCAGAGATGCGGGTCTATGCGATCCTCACCCATCTACTACGGGAAAGTGAAGGAATGGGTCAGTGGTAGCTTCTGTTTCCTTCTTCTGTGTGACTTGATTTGTTTTTCACTCTCACAGCTGGCTGGTCAGGAGATGATGAACAATTTATCCAGATGAACTTGAGCAAGTTGCTTAACTTTCATGCCTCAGTTTGGAGTCGTGGAAAATTACAATGACATATGTACTTCAGAGCATTGTTAACAAAAGGGTTACACAAGGGTTACACAAGGCTTAAGATAGTGTTTGCATGCTGAGGGCTCATGGTAAAGGCCAACAGCATTGATACTACTTACTGTAGTTATGCGGAACATCACACCAGCATGGATATTAAGGTGTGGCATATTTACTTTCTAGCAGTAATGGGTGTACGCCTCCTTAAATAACTATATTAATCCTTGCTACCTTCATTTTAAATTAGTAAAATCTAGTCTCTTATTTATGTTATTATTTGTAGTATCTGGCATCAGACAAATCATGTACGTTGAAATCAAGTAAAATCTAGAAGTGAAGATTTGTTATTCAAAGATAAAAACAATGTACATAATTCTCACATGTCCATTCCTAGTCTTTTTTATCTGCAAAACAACTGAATAACTATCATTGAGTTATTGCATCTTTGCTTTTAATATATACTAATACTATTAAATTGCAGAGATTCAGGGTTGCATTTTCAAAATACTTTCTCTATATGAACAAATCTATAAAATCATGAAAGACTGACACTGGAGTAAGTCTAAGGATACCCTAAATCTGGATGATCACACAAATCACCACCTTCATCCAATGTTGAGTGGAACCCACTGCTGTAAAATGGAGAGGGAGGATAGTTTGCCACGGATTACTAGATTGCATTAAGTATTTGAAAAATCTCAATCTGTTCAAAAGGGAAACCAATTTTACCTTACTTAGCTATTTAACTTCTCTATATGTGCATTAGTCACGCAGAGGGAGCTTGTGAAACTCCTGGAAAAAATGGATGTTCGGTAATTAGTTGTGCCCAGTTTAGTAACAGGCATTAATATGAGCAAGTGAACGAAACTATTTCATAATTGAAGAGTATCTCTTAGAAAATGAAAATTTAATTTTCTTCTGCTGCAGCCTTCAATTTCTCAGTGGACAGGACCCAGAGGCCATATTTTCTAGTGGTTGAGTTAGAATATATGATACCATTCATTTATAAGTCTCTTAAAATATTCCTACACAATTTTCTAACTTCACTGAATTAAAGCTGTTGGAGACACTACTCTTAACTTCTGGATGCCAATAAGAGAATTATGAACACTATTGAATTTCTGATAAAATCAGAAGAAATTCCCTATAAAATGCTAGAAAAATGCAAAATTGATTTTAAAATGTCAACAGGTGAGTATTAACATGGACTAAATGATTAATAGGTTTAGATTGACTTAGAATGTAATTTAAACACATTTTAATGTTTATTTACTTTTAAGCTGTTCTTTGGAGTTAACATATACTGTTTTTGTAGCTATATGAATTATCATATACTTTTTAACACATGAGAAACCATTTTTGTTTACTTACAAAATATGTGCTTAATCTCAAATATTTCAAAATCCTTTATAATGCTTCTTTTAAAAATATAGATTTAATTATCATGTATTTTAAAGGTAGCTCTATTTGTTAGATACTCGTGGACTATCTTGATAGCAGACTTAGAGTAGAATTTTTTCTATATAACTGTATTGTCAAGGAAAGTGATTCATGCTGACTATTTTAACCAAAAAGAAAAAAAAAACCTTAAAATGGGATTACTTTAATTTGTATAAGCACACTAAGAACTGTACAGTAATGGCCAGCCACAAACAATTTTCTAGCCAAAAATATCTAGTCTCTTATTTAGTCCCAAATAGGTCTCATTCAATAACACAAGCAGTACAAGCTGAGCTTTTGTAAAAACAGGTATTTAAATAAGAATTAACTTTTAAAAGCTTTTAAATACATGAGGACAGGGTCTGTTTGCAGAAGTTGGAATGTCCATTTAATACATCTCAGTCAATGTCAATCCCATTGCTTCTCTCTCCCTGAGGCTTTTCTTCTTCCTAAGAATTCCCATAATCAGAAGAAATACAGGTGAGTTAATGATTTAAAGAGAAAAACAATGATAGGTACAGTAACAGGAAACAGGGAGACAGACCTTGTCCAGTGGGAAAGGGGACTAAGAAATAGGGGGAAGTGGGAATGTGAAGGAGGGAAGGCTCAGGAAAAGGAAACAAAACACATGATGTACACGTAGCAACTCCCCCCAATGTATGCAGTCATTATGTACTGCAGATGTGTATTTACTAGCATGTATTTTGCAAAGTTAAGGGCCAAGGAGATAGCTCAGCATCATAAGTGTCTGTTTTTAAGTGCAAGGTTCTGAGTTTGATCCCAGGTACAATAAATAAACAAATAAATAAGCAAGTAATATGTTCCAAATAATTTAGCATTTCTTTTTCTTTTCTTTTATTATGTGTTTGGTACAGGGTCTCATTCTGCAGCTCAGACTCACAGTGACCCTCCTGTTTTCAGCTTCCCCTTTGCTGGGATTAGAGTTGTGCACCACCATGTGGTGCTGAGATTTGAACCTTAATGCCTTATTTATCACTTTTAAATGTTCATTGTAATTAATTATATTTGAACCATTTTCTTTTTAATATACATAATTTTATTACAAATTTAAAAAAATTGCAACACCCAAAACTTACTATTGATACTAGTTCCTGCAAATTCCTTGTGCTACCATACACATGAAAGAAACCATTAAATATTTAGGAACACTCAACATCAAAAGCTTTAACATCTAACTGTATGTAGTAGCTCCTCAAAAAGCTACAACCTGATTTTTTAAAAAAAGTATTTTTTTCTACAAAGGATTTTTTAAATTTATTTTTATTTTTATTTTTTCCCATAATTTTATTGATAAACAAATAGCAATGAGATAGTTTCAAATCAAATTGGTAGGACAGTTTCAATAATTAACACATTGCTTACATTCTTCCTACTGGTTAATTGTTGTACAAGATCCGGACATCATATCCTAACACCAGTAGAACAAATCACTCTATTCATTAAGAGAATGTAATTACATATCTATCCTAACCACTTTGAATACACAGATACAAAATGGACATTCATCTGTATCCCCTTTTTTGGTTAAGTTCCATTATTTGAATATTATAGTTGTAAACTCAGCAAAATATTCTAAAAGAGTCTAGTAGCCCACAATAGTATTGGGTCTTCCGCTTAACTGGCAATGTCAGAAATTGTTGACCTGAGTCCCCTACAGCTCAACATAACAGCATGGCTTTACTTCTTATATTTCGTTTTTATACTTTTCTGCTGGATGGCTAAGACCAAGGTAAAGCAGGACCTATGCAACAAGAGTTGTAGTTTTTGGGTCTGATAAGGTCAGTGAAATGCCCTCAGGATTTATCCTGAGATCCTGTACCTCAGACTGTAGAACCTTTGTCAGTGTCAGCCACTAGAATTAATACAGAAATTCAGTAGCATAGCAGGTTATAAAGTCAATACCCAAAAGTCAATAGCATTCCTCTACACAAACAACAAACACACTGAGAAGGAAATTATAGAAACAATACCTTTTGCAAAAGCACCAAGGAAAATGAAATACCTTGGAATTAATCTAACTAAAGAAGTCAAAGATCTTTTCAAGGAAAATTACAGTACTGTGAAAAAAGAGATCATAGAGGATTTCAGAAAATGGAAAGATATTCCATGCTCCTAGATAGGAAGAACCAACATTGTGAAGATGGCCATACTTCCAAAATTGCTGTATAGATTTAATGCAATCCCTATCAGACTACCACCGACAAAGGATTTTATGAGCTATTCAAAAACCTGTACAGGTTTTATACTGAAGCTAATGTTGAGCTGCACTTGAATTCACATTCTTAGCAAAACAATTGCCTGAGCACACATATACTCCACGTGCCACTACAGAACAGCCACTTATTCATCACCTTCCTCCTCCTCTTTGTCTTCTTCCTCTTCCTTCTCCTCTTCTTCCTCCACTTCCTCCTCATCCTCTTCTGACTCACTCTTCTTTGAGCCCATTGGCCTACGGGGGCCCTTCTTTCCTGCTTCGCTTTTGCCTTTGGCACGGTATGCAGCAATATCCTTTTTGTATTTCTCCTTTAGCTTAGCCGCTTTTTGTTCACATGGTTGTTTATCTTTTTTTTTTTTTTTTTTCTTTCTTTCCAGTATCTCCAAAGGACAAGCCTGGAGGTTCCCTTTTGAACTTGGACGATGTTCAGAGCAAAACAGGCAGGAAGCAGATGGCGGTCTTTTAGGAGTGTTTGGATCTTCTTTCCTCTCATAGTGCCAGCTTTGGGAGGAACTAAGTATCCATCTTCCTGGCGTGGAGAGCTTGACTACTCTTCACCGTATTTTCAAATTTCAACTTTTCCTTGGCAGACACGGTCTTCCATTTCTCTGAGCTCTTCTTGGAGAACTCGATGAGGTTGACCAAGGAGTCGGGGTGCTGCTTCTTGTGCTCCTTGCGGTGGGTCTGCACGAAGAAGGCGTAGGAGGACGTCTTGCCCTGCAGCTCCTTGGGGTCTCGCCCGCCCGGGGTGGCGGGCCTGGTGTAGCTTTTCCTCAGGGTCCCGCAGAGCGGCCGAGCGCGACTGAGATGCTTCCTTCCTAGGGCTCTGGCTAGAACTGGTTTACCGATAATGCGATCCTCTGTCTCTCGTTATGCAGAGCCAATTTCTTAATTTGAAATATGAGAATTAGATCTGCAATGCCACATATACGTGTCTATGTGTCAGTTATTTGTTGGCCTCTATTGTGGTCTAGTCTAAATTTACACATTTTATTGTAAGAACATGAATGTGTTAACTGATCTAGCTTTCTTAGCAGGTTTTAAGGTATCCAGGGATGGAATAAATATCGTCAGTTGGTTTTCATTTTATATTTACTGTGTCTCTAACATTAATATTAATATTTACTGTGTCTTCTACCCTATAAAAACTCACAGATGGATGCACAGAAGGCAATGTTGTAGGATGGTGTCAGGTAAGAATAAGGAGGTGCAGACATAAGACGTGAGTGAGGGTCACCGGACCCAACAGACAGCTCAGCTCATGGGAGCCTTTCTAGAAGAACTGGTGTCAGAGCGGACTCTGAAGGGTAAACAGTACTGCCTGGCAAAGACATGTGAGAAGGGCACTTTCAGAACATAAATGGAGGGGCTGGCGAGATGGCTCAGTGGTCTAAAGCACCTACTTGGAACAAGCTTGGCAAAGCACA
>NW_004524631.1:8977432-9040565 GCF_000260255.1 Octodon degus
TTTTTTTTTTTTTTTTTTTTTGGTGGTATCTGGGATTGAACTCAGGGCCTTGTGCTTGCCAGGCAAGTGTTTAATGTACTGAGCTATATCCCTGGCCCAATACCTGGTATTCTAATATTAACAAAATTCAAGTTTTGGGGCCACAGTTACACAGCTAAAATGAAATCTAGTTATTGAGTTCAATAGTCTACTGCAGTGGTGGCGAACCTATGGCACACATGCCACAGTAGGCTGTTTTGCCACCACTGGTAGAGTGTATTTATGATGATTAAGATATAAAATTAGGGAATCAGGTAGTTTGTTTGGTATTCTATGAACTTGGCCAAATTATCTAGGCTTGCCTATATTTTCAACAATCTTCAAAATATTCTGCCATTGCTTTAAAATTTTCCTACTTTAAAAAATTAATGTAATGATTTTTAATGAACATTTTCCAATAATCTAGGATTTTAGACATTACACTAAATATTTAATTTTCATACAGATTGGGATGTTCCTTTCATGTTTTGACTATTAACTAGATTTGCTATGATTGTAGTCTTTTAACACTACAATATACTTCTAAACAATATAAAGTACTAGTTCTAAAATACACTTGCTTAAATTGCATTGCTGCCTAGGACTTCACAAATTATTATAATTTGATTTAATATACAGAAAGAAAGAACACATTAAACTGAAAAATCCAAAGAAACATCTTTGGAAACAATACTAGGGGTATTAAATTTTATCACAAAGTATAGTCAGCCACTAAGTAAAACTGAATGAACAATTATTTCTGGCCAGACATTTAATACATTTTAAATAAAAAAATATAAATGTTCATGTGAGAAGAATGCTTCCAATTCGAAAAGTAGTAAGGAGCCTAAATCAAGAGTTTGGTGGACCACGTAGTCAAATCTCCTCAAAGCCAGTGACATCATGCCAGATGTTTTCAGATGAAAAAGTCACTCAGCAAGTAGGATCAGCTATAGGAATTAAAAAATATATATTGGAAAACTGTCAAAGCATATAATATTCACTCAACATCTAATTATAAGTAGCCTTTGAAAATGCAGCTAAGGAAATCGAATTCTAGCCCAAATTAGCCTGACAAAGAGTTTGAGCAATGAATATTTCATTTTATTTTTCTAAAATTTATTGGTGTATTACAAGAAGAAAGAAATAAAAACAAAAATTGCTTACCATAATAAAATTCTCCTTGCTGATACATCATTGGAATTTGGACCTCACTTTCATCATCTTTAGTGAAGGAAAAAGTTCTAGTGTTTTCAGGTCTAAACTGTGACTTCCAGCTGCCCTTGAAATACACAGCATTGATGAGGGCCAGATGAGTGACAGCATCAAAATCCATTGGGGACACCAAGTCTTTCAGGAAATCTATTTAAGGAAAAATAGACAGAAAAAAATTATATTAAATTAAAATTGAAGAGTACCGCCCGTTATCACCATGTGGCTCACAAATATTGTATACTACATTTATAATAAAAATAAGATATCTTAATTTCAAAGATAAAAATTACACACACACACACACACACACACACACACACACACACACACACAGAGCATAATTAGCAACTAAGGACATCAGCGCACCACCACCACCTAAATAATAGCAGCAGCATCCTGAAAACAAACTCGCAGCATCGTGCAGTGACTCTCAGGCTTCACTGCTGTGCAGTTGCGCTGATGCATGTGAAAACTCTTAACACTGACTGAGCACGCAAATGTTTCTAAATTGATTCCTGAACAATGTTCAAGATTAGATGCCATCCAATTCAAACTTTTCCCCACGAGCACTGGATGTCTGTGTACAAATACAACAGTTGCTATTAACTAGCTGACAACAGATGAGTGAAAGCCCTTAAGCTTTGATGCCTTCATTCTATCATTTGAGCTGCTCCTTTTCAAACATACTTTGAAAGATACTGGTCTTTGTAGTTTCCTGGAATTGTCCAAGAGTTTGAAAACTCATAGACTTTAATAATTCACTCTATTTTGGGTAGATTGTTATTCTTGACTTGTTCTTTAAATGCTACAGAAACCCTTCAACACAAGTTTCTTTGTGCTACAATTCAACCTTGAAAAGCATAGGACCAAAATACGTTCTGTATCTGCTGTATTATACTAGTCATACTACTTAAGATAGATGTCTCAGTATTTTGTGACTGATGGGAAAAAGGGTATTTGATTAAGGTATTTTTGGGTCTTAATGTAAAATTTTGGACTGACATATCTTGGGATTTTTGACATTAAAATTTAATTTAATGAATAGCTATAATAATCTGCCTTTAATTTATTTCACTTTTTAAATTCTAATTTCAATTATTACTCAGATAAAATTAGAAGATAAAATGGTAAAATGTGGAACACCTTAGCCAGTCACAGTAGCCCACACCTGGCACCCAGAACTCTGGGAGGCTGAGGCAGGAGGACTGCTTTGCCAGCCAGGGCTACCTAGTGAGTTCATACCCAGCATGAGCTACACGGTGAGGCTATAGCAAATAAACAAAATTAAAAACTTAAAAAGTTAAATGTGGCACATCTGTAGATCTTAAATGTTCAGATATGAATTATAAGTAAAGTTTAATATAAGTGCTTTTTTTGTAGGGATTGCAGCCTGGGGATTTTTTTATATTAATTTTATTAAGAAGTAACAATGAGACAGTTTCAAAACAGGTTAGTAGGACAGTTACAATAATTAATAAATTGCATATTGTTGTCTTTGTAGTAGTTATTCATAGTACAAGATGCAGACATGATATCTTATCTAAACATTATTAGTTCAAAACTTTCTTCTCATTGAACTAAGAGAAAGTAGCTGTATATCTATGCTAACTATTTTGTACATACATTTTTTTTTCACTACAAAATGGTCCTTCATTTATATCTCCCTTTTTTGTTTACTTTTGTAAGAGATGGGTATTCCACCGCCATTCATATATTGTAGGTGCATGAATTCAGTAGAGTAATCCATTATAGTCCAGTAGTCTATAATAGTAGTGGATTATCCGCATGATTAGCAAAGTCTGAAGTTGTTGACTTGAGCCTTTTACAGCTCAGCATATTAATATAGCTTTACTTTTTATACTTCATAGAACTGTTCTGCTACAATGTTGTATATGGTTAGATTTCTAAATTTCTGTGTAAAAAAATTTTAATTGTTTATTTCTACTTTTTTACTATTATTATTATCATTTTCACATTCTGTAGGGAGTTAAAGCCCTGGGGATTGAACCCAGGGCCTTTGCACTGAGCAACATCACAAGCTGTTTTTTGTTTTACTTTTACTTTTTGAGCCAGGGACTTTCTCAATGGCTAAACTGCTTGGGCTGGGCTCAAAACTATGACCCTTCTGCCTCATAGGATTACCACCATGTGTCACTACTGCTGAGTAAGGTAAGTGGATCTTATTCTGATTCCTTTCCATTTATTTGATCTTAAAATTGGTTAGGTTTTCTTGTTTGTTTTGTTTTTTCTACCTGAAATTGAACTCATGACCTTGCACTTGCCAGTCAGATGCTATGAGCGATAGCATGAGCCGAACTACAGCTCAGATGCTATGCCACTGAGCTAAACCCCTGTCTGGGTTGCTTTTGTTTTCTTGCTTTTTTAAAAAAATCTTATTTATTTAATGTATTTAGTACAGTGTCTACAGTGTCTCACTACACAGATCAGACACACAGTGATCCTCCTGTTTTCAGCCTCCCAAGCGCTGGGATTACAGATGCATGCCACCACGCCCAGTCTCAATAGCCATCTCAGTGTACCCCAGGGATCGGGCTGGCAAGGCATATTAGAGATCAAACCCTGGTCTCTAAGTCTGCCTAAGCAGGCACTTTAATCTGCTGAGCTATCTGGCTGTCCCCTGGGTTGTTTTTCAAAAATAATTGTTTTCAATTTTTTTTTTATTGCCAATTTAGTTTTGGAGCTTTAAAGTCAACAAATTTTTTTAAAATTCTGATTTTACCTCTTTAATTCTATCTTAAATGTGTTGCTAAAAGAACCACTAAACACTATTTTATCTAGTGATGTATTTATTCAGTAGTCGGCTCAACACAGTTCCATTTCTATATAGAGAAAACCCATCAATCGGAGCACAGGATTCAGGTGGTCTATATACACGAAAAGAATTCACTTCTTCCTCAGAAGTTCATTCTTAAACAATATTTCTGAGAGGGACTGTAACCTATAGAAAACAAGTACCAGGTACCCAATTACCAGGTGGCAACTCAATGCCACCTCATAGTCAAAAAGCAAAGGACTGAGGGGACAAATAATCCAAAAACTAAAAGATGGTTAAACTAAGCTATTAGAGAAAGAACGAACATACTATTTGTGCTATTTTCCACCCATTTATTGATGTAGTTGGCCACAGCTACACTGTGACTAAAGTCCACATGATTTACTTCAGCATTAAAGTACTTTTTCATCATTTTCAAAAACTCGTCCTTGACGTGAAATCCATTTTGTACAAAGAGAGAATTGGCAATTTTCAACTCATACTGGCTCTCTTCAGCAGTTGCCATGTTAGAAAAATCCTTCAAGAAAGAAAACTCTTCACCTGCAAGATGACAAAGGACAAGCTTATTAGTGGAACAACCATGGTAAAAGGTTAAGAAGAGTAAACAAGCACTAGAACTCAGGGAGGGACATAAGGCGAACATGGCCCCAGGAGAAAAGCAGGCTTATTCTCCACACAGACATGGTAAGACTATTCCAATGCTGCTTGTACTGTTGCTAGATATTTCAATAAACCTGTATTACTTAATATTTTCAACTCACTTTTTTTTTTTTTTTGGAACCAGGGATTGAACTCAGGCCCTTGTGCTTGCCAGGAAGCACTTATTCTACTGAACTATCTCCCCGGCCCATAATACTATTTTTCATTACATTATTATATTGCTAGAATCTACAAAGCAGAATTCTGTCAGTGATTTTCTTTCAAAACACTTGGGTTGCTTTCTTTAAATTAATCTTATTTTATAATTATCAGGGAAAATTGTGTTTAATTATTTGTATAAATTCATGTTAGCATGGAAGCATTGTGCACACCTGTAATCCCAGCACTTGGAAAACTGACTCAGAGGATCACAGTGAGTTCAAGGCCAGCCTGAACTTGATTTAAAAAAAAAAAAGAAATTCAAGATATTTCTTCCTTTAAATTTCACTATTGCTAGACTTTTTAAATATTATAACTAGAAAATACATTATAAGTTGTCATAGTCCTTAATTTTCTAATGATTTAATTTATATGCACATTAGAAGCATTAAAATAGAAATCATACGTGGTATTAAAGTGATTATAAAATACCTTTTGGCTAGAAATTTTCCCTGACACATTTAATTTTTATAGTAATATAACATTTCAAAAATTCCTCTGTGCTATTTATAAAAGGGGATACAGTTTATCTTAAGCCAAAACTATCAGGTAGTCTTACAGACCATATTCCTCTCTTTAAACAAATAATTCTAGTTGTAATTTTTATGTATTTGCATGACAAATTATTAACCCTCCAGAAGAGAAGCTTAGATTTAGTCAGGTCACCCAGAGAAATCCAGCCAGAGCACACTTACCATGCTTCACGTTGTCATATCCCATTGATAGGCGAATTTCTTTCAGAGTAGACCCTTGAGCCCCAAGTTCCATTATTCCCATTGCAAGGGCAATGCTCAGTGGAGAGAAGAGAATGTTTTCATCTTCCCCAGTGGCTCGAAGATGGTTGTACATATTCACCGACACCTCAGCAATGGTTTCATCAGGGAAAGTGGCCCCTAACACCACACTTTGCAGAACCAGCAAAGAGAACAGTCCAAGGAAAGCCATCCTGGAATAGTTTCAAGCTTAGGAAACAATAATTTATATGTTACTTTTTTTCAGAAAAGTAACAGAGTAGAAGGAAAAATATAAGGAATTAGTTCTTGGTAAAGAAATACTTTTTAAAACACACATAACATTAATATTGCTATAACAAAAGCTCCCTTGGAGTATTTGTTGGAAAGCCTGTGTGTGTGCATGAATGCACTATGCATGTGTGTGTGTGTGTGTGTGTGTGTGTGTGTGCATGCATGCACATCCACTTACATGCACATGTGTGTGTGCATGTGGGCTAGGAACCAAACCCAGGACCTTACACATGCTAAGCATGTGTACTTCCTCTAAGCTAAATTCCCAACCCTGAAAGTCTTTTAAAAAGTCAGTCAATAGTCATATAAATAAATAATACTACCTACATTCTAAGGAGTGTCCAAGGAATAAGATAATTATGATTTTATCCTTCACAAAGTTAAGAGGATGTACAGATTCATATACAAATGATTCTCTTATATTTGGAAAAGATAATTCTTTTTCATAATCCCACCCCATCACTTCTCGACCTTTTGGCAAAGATCAAGTGCATAATCCCACCCCATATATTTTGATAATGAGTATGAATTAACTTACCCTGCTTCCTCTATATTACACAGGTCTCAAATAACTACAATGAAAGCCAGAAGATGCTTCCAGGCCTTGCGATGAGTTATCGAAGTTATCCATTTGAAATACCACTTTACTCATTTACTACATATAAAAAAATTAATATACTTTGTAACTGGATTATCAACTGGTGGAACAGAACCAGACACACACATGCCCCATGTCCCAGTTGATTCAGCTCCGGCTGCAGAGCTCAAAGGAAGTAGTAACTCAGCAGAGGAGCAGTGTCAGCCATCCTCAGGCCCACTTCTCATGTGGCGGTTCACTATGCAAGTGCTGTTCTCACTGATGCTTTCAGCAGGCAGAGCCTTCTGCCAACATTCAGAATGAGGCTGAATTTTTTTCTTTCTTTCTTTCTTTCTTTCTTTCTTTCTTTCTTTCTTTCTTTCTTTCTTTCATTATATATTTACTACAGGGTCTACAGGGTCTCACTACACAGATCAGACTCACAGTGATCTTCCTGTTTTCAGCCTCCTAAGTTCTGGGATTACAGACATGTGTCACAACACCCAGTCTCAATCTCCATCTCAGCACACCCCATGGGTGAGGCCAGCACAGCATGCTAGGGATAGAACCCCAGTCCCTGCACCTGCCTAAGCAGTAGCTTTAGTCTGCTGAGCTACTGGCCAGCTTGAGGCTGAATTCTTGATACAACACTGTCCTTTTATACTTAGGCTTCTGTTACCATTTCAGTTTACACCAGCAAATTATGGATTCCATTGAATACACTTAACTATCATGTTTGTCTGCTTCTAGAATCACATTGAGAACACATTTATTTTGGTAAAATAAAGCAGCCTGAGTGCCCAGAGATCTTTGACTAGCATTTACATGTCTTGGTGTGCCAGTATTCTGGCACTCCCCAGAAGCTCCTGTCTACACACAGCAGTCTGGCTCTCTTCTCTGTATTCTCCCACTTTGTCAATGCAGGCATCTAGAAAGCCACACTATTTATGCAAACAATTTGGTAGCTTATTTGGTTCTTATCCTTTTAAAATTCATTATTAAAATAATATGTAAAACAGTATTGAGCAAACACATTTGAAAAATGGTATTTTAATGAGGGTTTAGCATTAATGATCTCCATTAATCAAATAATGGTACATATACAATTAACTGAAGAGCAGTGTAATAGTCATTGAGTCATTGAGCAGAAGTTCCAAATCAGAACGGTGATTTCAAATTCCAGGAAAAATAAGAATAGGAGTAGAGGGGCAATCATGGAGAATGAGAAAGAAATACTTCCCTAAATCAATTGAGCAGTCTGGACTAGGGTACAGGTAGGAGACACTGTATCACGTAGTTTAACAGATCATCTTATTTGTTTGTTTTTGTGGTACTGGAGATTGAACTCAGGACCTTGGGCTTGCCAGGCAGGCACTTATGCTCTTGAGTTATCTCCCCAGAAAATATATCACCTTGACTGTACCCTGTGTAAAGGACCAACGGAGCCTCATTACTTCTGTTTGATGTTATCTAGTATAAAACTAAGAAATTAAATTCACTATCTGATACTTGTATCGGTCAATCAGTAGTGCACCTACCTTGAAACCACTGCATTTACCAAGAGCATCAAATTTCAGGCTGATTAAAATATCTTATTCATGGAAAAAGCTGATCTTTTGTCAATCAATACATGCCAAATAAGTTTATTTTTATTTACAAATAAATGTTTCATGATATAATACTAGCTAACAATGCTATATACTTATAAAGGTTATCCTATTAAACTAACCACGTTATATGTACGAACTCATCACCACTTTGTAAGTGGAAGTACAGTCTCATGCTTTTGCTCAATGCTGTTTGGAGATTCCAGAGCAGGCCTATAGCTCAAGTCATCCTGGTAAGACCTTAACAGTAAAAAAAACTGCTTCTCTAGACATCAGCTAAGTAGCAGGGCATGAGACTTGAAGAACAAGACCGGATTCAGTCTCGTATCTGATAACATGGTACACGACCTTCAACAAGTCACGTGACTTCTCTCAAACTTAACCTCCTCTTTTGTGAAATGAAAATACTATATTAATCCCTACTTTACAAAACTATTAAAGAAATACTGTAAATTCAAAAATTATTTTAACCTATAAGGTTTTCCAATGGTGGGCATTATTATGAGGAAACAATGTTTCCATAGTATGTATACTTGCCAAACTAAACAAAAAGTTATATAGCCAAAGTAAGTATTTTTCTGTTGCCCATCTAATATAGTACTATTATCTGTTCATTCAGTGAGATGGTAAGGTACCATGGAAACACAAAAATATGTAGGAAAAGGCTCTTGTCCTAGAAGAACTCACATCACTGTGCAAAAGCATATAATTTATTATAGTAGCTCTTATCTGTTTAAGAAAAGGACCCATTTAAGAACCAGAAAAAAAGTCAATCCATCATAAAAAAGAATACCCACATATAACAAAACACTACTTTCAGGCAGGGTGTTCACTGACCTCAAATTGGGAAGAACAGGTTTGCAACAGCTGGTCCAGATGCAGACAGGCTGTGTTTCCCAGTGGGAACCCGCAATTCCACAGGATTTCTTTTCTGATGAAAACAGAGATAACAAAACCACTAACACAGCCTTGGACTTCTAGAGGACTTCTGAAAAAGCCTTTATTGTGTTTGTGGGAAAGACTCTTCTGGGGTGGGGAGCAGAGCAGCAGTTTGCTGATTACATGCCCCGCTAGGAAATTAGGAGCCTGTGGTTGGGGATGACAGCAGTCATTCCAGGAAACTGTAAGGATGCAAAAATTTCTCTGTTCTGGAAACATGCATGCTTGGCTACATTCAGAGCTTTTCTCTTCTCACAGGCAACAATTTCAGTTTGCAGGCAAGCTTACCTCTGCTAGTCCGGGCCAGCATCTCTGATCCTACCTACTTTGCCCTTATTTGCCAGGCCCCTGCACCTCTGCTGCCTGTGACTGCTTCTACAGGTTTTGAGGTCTTTTTGGAGGAAGATTTTCTCTTTTTTCTTTATACTCTCTAAATGTAGATGCTCTCCATGGATCTAGTGCTGGCCCTGTTCTCTTCTTTCTCTCTACTTCTCATGCCTGTTGGTGAACTCTCAACATAGATACGAAAACTATTACTCCTATCCAAAGTCTAACAAAAGTAAAAATTTACTTTTGACTTGTTTTTCCCTTTATTTTCTGATGTGTATGTTATTAACTGTACTTCAGCCACTTATACTTCAATCCCTGTGGGCACTTTGAATACAAGGTAGCTAAAACAGGAGCCCATTATTTATCAGTCAAACTCACTTCTTTTCTTAAAATATTACTCGACTCTTCTCAATCTCTTTTTACCTCATGTTCAACGAACTGAACACTTGTTCCATGCTACACCCCAACACCTCTCCATGTGATCATCCAAGGGTCACTTCTGTGGCCACGACAGTAGTTCAGTGCCTTTGAAGGAGCACACCAATGGTTCCCAAATATCACCTGAATTCTTGGTTACTGCCTTCTTCAACGCAGCTTACAAAAACCCTCCAGATCGATTGCCTTCATCTGTCATATGGCTAAGTTATTCTGGTATATAAAAACCCAGGACCCTGTAGACTGAAGCCCAAAATCTTTAGTTTTAAATGTAATCCTTCATTTGTACTGTGATTGAGCAGAAGCTGCTACTCATTGCTCTCCTAGAAATCCCAAAACTCTAATCAGATTTGCAACACATATATAGAATCTCCCTCTCATGGTGCTGATTTGTATACTTTTCTAGAGTCACCGCATCCCAGAATTTCACATCTTAATTCTTGTTTAATATTCTGTTCCATTTCATGAATATTTTCCCAGTTCTCCAAAGAAAAAATCCTCCTTCTCTGAAATTGCTCCATTTTTCTTTCTCCTGCCAGTCGTGTACAGAAGTGCTTCCAGACCAGATAGCTTCATGCATACATCATCTCTTGTCTTAGATTTTGAGGGCATAAGCGGAAAGGTAGACCTGCTTGTACATATGGGCTAATCAGAGTAAGACACAATGCAATACACATAGCAGGAGCCAAATAAACATTTTTTCAAATTACTAGAGCACAAAAGGAAAGGCACACAAGAGTGCATCGGAATGAACATCAAGAGTAACTACAGCTTTTAAGTTCTCCAGGTCAACTTAATCAGAAGTAGTAGCATATTTCTATGTTTTATTCCCTTTGATAAAGCTTCCTCACTGAGGCTGTGGCTATTTTTCCAGCCCAGCAAAGTAGTTCTACCTCTGTCGCTGGTAGAATGCAATGCCTGGACACACAATGCCTTACCAAAAAGCACACCTTGCACAGCCAAAAGAGCTGGCAACCAGACATTACCGGCTGAATATTTGTCTACAAAGTCCAAGGCTTATCATTAGCCATAATAATCAACACATTTCCAAAGAGTTTCTCTTATATGGAACATTACTTTGAAAATTTATTATTATCATCAGGCAACTGATTATAATATCTTTAGATTAAAAAGTAAAAGTACCAGAATAAGTAGTAGATAATTCTGCCATGGTTGCAAAGATAAAGTAGTTAGAGCTATGAGTACACTATTCATTCTTGAATATTTCCTCCTCGCTATCTGCAGTAAGGAGGTTGTGGGCATGTGTGGACATGACTTTAGAAGATACTTCATGAAAACAGGTCAGAGGACTGAATCTTCTTGTAATTGAGGTAGGAGAAATTATAATACTAAGATCAGAATTATTTTTAGAAAACTTTTTAAAGTCTTCTGGTAATTTATGCTTACTAGGAGATCAAGTATTCCTAAATATATATTAATTTGATGACCCAATTACTTAAAATTTAAAAAATGATTTAATAATTGTCAGTTGAGCAAAAAAGGGAGGTCTTCTTTAGCCATGGAGCAAAAGTAGCTGGTGGATGTCTTTCTCCTAAAAAGAAAAGGGGGTGGGGGGAAGCACAGGAAATAACTAAGGAAAAGCATCTACTACAAAGAACACTGTGCCAGAATTCCTCTAGCCTGTTAATTCTCAGACTTTTGCATGGAAAGGACTTTTATTCCTCTCACTGAATGAACCAAGACAAGGATGATACATTTTTTTTTTTAGCCCAGCAAATATGTTGGAAATACCACTGATAACCACATGAAAGAATGAATATATCAAAATAAAAATATAATAGTCCTCCTTAATGGATATATATATATATATATATATATATATATATATTTATATTTATTTTTTTTGGTAGAACTGAGGGTTGAACCCAGGCCCTTGTGCTTGTCAGGGAAGTACTTATTCTACTGAGCCATCTCCCTGGCCCCTGGATATATTTGAATTAATATAATTGTACTATTTTTCATACATTGGTAAAAAATTTTATCATAAGTGTTTAGAAAACTGTTTGGTGGTCACTGTTTTAACCTTGGTTAGTACTTCAGTAGTTGCTAAATTTTTGTACAAGTTAGCGTCTCCAGGCCTTTTTTTTTTACTGCTTTTCTCTGAGATAGGCTGGAGTTAGACATACACCAATGAAGCTGGGAAATCTGTCAAAAAGAAAAAAAACAACTCCATCTTGTGAAAAAAAGTGTATTTTTGCAACTGTAACTTAGAAAATTTCCTTTTTGTCACATGCTTGATATTTCTCATTACTTTTAATTTTGATCTTTCTGAAGGTGGGATAAATCTAATAATTAATGTCCAAAGAAACCAGCTGGTCCTCCGGCAGAGAGGCACGGTGTGACACAGCTGTCATTTCCTGGACAGGTCTCCTGGGCTGGGCAAGTATGCTCCAGGTTACTTGTCAACCTGTGCTCCCTGCCTTGACTTATTTCTGTAGGTACTGCCCTGCCTGTCAGCTGAATCTTCCTCATACTTTGAGCTGGGCATGACCTCAATAGGACATTTGTAAGCAGAACAGGAAGGACATTGTCAGTAATATCAATATTCACTCAAGAAAAAGAACCTATTGATTTTCTTATAAAGAAAAAACCCAACAAACAAATGCGTTACAAAGGACCCAAGAATAGAAGCACATGCAAATATATAAATGTGTGTAAGCAGAGAAGTCTTTTCTCCAGAAAGTACACACGAATGTTGGTTAGATATCAAGCAGGACAAAAATTAAAAGTTAAAAGCAGAACTTGCCAAATCTCTCAGAATGAATCACAATGCTTTGAAAGCTAGAAAAGGCGAATGATCCGTGTGTGCTATGGCAAGGACTACTGCTCAGGTGTTGTCAGAGGCTTCCTAATAGCTCTTAAAATTACTCATATAATCTTAGGCATATAATGAAGCAGAGCTGTTGGGGGGGCATGAATATGAGAGTGGAATATTCATGCAATCAAGTGGAAATGTAGAAAAGATCTCAATATTCTTTCAAATGCCTTAAGATTACCTCATTCACAAAAGGGCTCCAAAGATTTCCATCAGAAAATTCATCATGACCTTTGTATGACAAAAGTGGCTAAAAGTGACCCAGAGTAATGTCAAGAAGGTTGAGACTTAAATTTCTCCTAGCCAAGAGGATAATGTGCAGTGGTGTGAATAAATGTACTTTACAGGTCGAATAGAAATGAATATTTTTCCCTTTAAATTTTTTTTCTCTCAAGAAAAGTTGTTACTCAATTAAGATATCTATTCAAAGCAATAGGCTGGAAGCAAGGAACTAAAGACCCAACAAGAGATTTAGGTCTGTCATAAAACCTGATATAGGTTTAGGGCTCAGATAATAATACCCACATTATAACTTGCTGCTCTGCTGACTACTTCACACCAAAGGTCCTGGCTGAGCATCGGATGGTGGGAAGGTTTTGCTCTGGTATCGCTTATCTGCTGTACAACAAGCCCTGCAAAAATACAGCCACAACTATCTGCATCTCTTCTGGGAAACTGGACTATCCGTCTCAGGAAAGAAGTCTGAGGACTGTAACCACACCTGGAACAACTTTACCATAAGACAGGACAGGTTTCTCAAGCTCATTCAAATTCCAGAGAGAATCATTTAGAAGCTAATTTCTGTTTCTTGGGCCCATTCATTTCCCCTAAATTTGTTTAGCACTCCTCTAAACTGCCTACAGGCACCATTTACTTTTTTTTAATGAAGAGGGTTTTTACCGTCAATCACATGGCTCTCCTTTGAGTTATCGTCCTTCATTATTTGTTTGTTTCTCCAAACAGCATGGTGTGGGCCTTGCCATGCATTCTTAACGTGAAGTTTTCAACAGGATGGGCTATGTTCTTTTTCCCATAGTGTTGTATCAGACAGAATGGAAAGCTCTTCAGATAACCTTCAAACCAGGTGTCAACTTGAGAAAATGCCATGGAAATCAAAAGGGCAATCTCACAGAAAGAGTAACCTATGAAGATTTAATTTATTATATATATGCTGAACCAGATGATGACCACTGTATATTATCTATAACATAGTCCAAGGGAATATGGGTACCCAAACTTCCCAGGATCCCTAGAGTCATTTGTTATACATTTACTATACTAAGTCTGAGTTCTTCAGCAGCAAGACAAAGCTAATCAGAATGAAGATGCACTGTGTCTTAGAAGAGAAGACATCCTTTCTTTGGCACTGCCTGAGACTTACAATAAGCTTTGAATTTTTCCAGGAGACTCCTTGGGTGACAACATCACTCATCTAGTAGTATACTACAATAACTTGTTTGAAAATTATTTCAAATCAAGAAATTCATGCTGAATACATAAATGTCTGGTGAATTTTTTTGCATTAGGTCATAAAAATATCTGAAGTTAAAGGCTAAAATACTTTTATGTTTTAAAAAGTGGTAGCAATCCTGGTAAAGTAAATCATTCACAGCACTTTTTAGGGTAGTAAGAGAGAGACTCTGCAATGAGCAATGAGCACAGTAGAGACTGGACATAACCCCACATGTGAGAACAAGTGGGAAGGTAGAACCAAGAAGCCACGTGGGCGATCTGTAGATGGAAAACTACTGAGAGAAAACTTAGGAGCAAAGAAAATTCTACATAAATTCAGTTGACAGGATTTTTGTTGAAGGCCAAGGTAATAATTTATTTAAGATTTTAGATGAGGTATTTGACTAGATATCAAGGGTAGGAGATCAATGCTCAGCTGACTCAGTTAGATTCTTACAAATTTTGACTAAACACACCCAGGGCAGGGGCCAAGCGCAGGGTCCAGTTGAGAAGAGGACTGAGAGGAGCCTGACTCTAGTCTGGTCAGGGAGAAAGTCTTTGCAAGTATTTTCCAATAGAATTTTCTGCAATGATAGATGTGTTAGATATGTGTATTTGTCCAATGAGACAGCCATTCAACTTTATTTAAATTCAATTAATTGAGCCACATGTTGATAGTGGCTACTGCATTAGACAATACAGAGCTTGAAGTTTGCTAAACAGAACAATTTTTGTAACATTGGTTCTTTATCAAATAGCCCATAATATAAGTATTCAAAACAAATTCACAGAAAAATCAATAATATAAACTCCAGAAAACATGTTTCTATGCAAGACTTTTTTTTATTAAAAAAACTTCCTATCAAATGATAAAGGAGCTATTGTTTGAGTTCTGAAGTCTTTAGATTAGGGCAGGTGATTACAACTGAAAACACAAACATGAGAAGCATAGAATTCTTTATCCTATTTTTTAAAATATAATCTAATTTTTAAATGTTTTTTTATCATATTCTGTAGGGACTTAAAGTTCAACATATCAATACTTGATGAAAAATACCTGTTCCTTATTATGCCTAAGATGTTTGAAATGCAGTGAGATAGTGAGGTTAAGATTGATAGCCCAAATCGTTTGATAATAACAATAAGCTTTTCTTCTGGATGTTAACAACCTAAGTTTGCAGACCAAAATTAGAGAAAAAGGAGGGATACAAGGAAAGCCAACATTTTGGCCCTAGCCTTATAAGGTCAATTAAGACTCAGGACATATGAGAACTTGTACTGTAACGTCATGTACCTCGGTAGTGTCCCAAATTTTCTGATCAAGAAGATTATGGGGCCAAAGAGGAAAGTGATCGATGACGTAGAGTGGGCCTAAGGAGAGTCACATGGGGAGAAGATACTCTCTCAGGCTTTCACAGAGAGCACATTGGCCAAGCATTGGCCGTGACTCATCCACATGGCTGCACTGATAAAGGTTCTACAATCTGAGGTACAGGATCTCAGGACAAATCCTGAGGGCATTTCACTGACCTTCTCAGACCAAAAAGTTACAACTCTTGTTGCATAGGTCCTGCTTTACCTTGGTCTTAACCATCCAGCAGAAAAGTATGAAGACGAAATTATAAGAAATAAAGCCATGCTGTTAAGTTGAGCTGTGGGGGACTCAGGTCAATAATTTCTGACATTGCCAGTTAAACAGAAGACCCAATGCTATTATGGGCTACTGGACTCTTTTAGAATATTTTGCTGAGTTTACACACCTATAATATTCAATAACGGAACTTAGAAAAAATGGGGTATACCGATGAATGTCCATTTTGTATCTGTGTATTCAAAGTGGTTGGGATAGATATATAGTTACATTCTGTTAGTGAATAGAATGATTTGTTCTAATGGTGTTTGTAAATAGGATCACAAGTCCGCATCTTGTACAGCAATTAACCACTAAGAAGAATATATGCAGTGTATTATTTGTTGAAAAAAAAAAACTGAAAACAAAATCAATGTCAAAATCTTCAGTGAGCTGACAGGTCCTCAGCCCTCCTGGAAATGGAATTTGAGCTTTCCATAAAAAAGTGATGAATAATTCTCTTGGTACAGTTGGAGAGAACTGATACTCGCCAGTGAGTGACTTCCTGTGGATTTGTGTCAGGAGAGCAAAACAAGTGGCACACAAGCCCAAAGACAAGATTTCAGCAAGCAGCTTCAAAGACATGGGTGAAAAGTGACCATCAGTCAAAGTCACATGTCACCCAAGGCCATCTTGGATCAATGCCAGGCACTAATGGTCTTAGCTTTCCCATTTACTTGTTAAGAAATCCTTACTATTTGCTCTCTGTCCCTAACAAGACTGTGGATGCTCATTTTACAGTACTTCATTTGGCCTCTCATTTCATTGGCAAGAAACAAGTCATTTTTACTGACCAACTTCTTCTACACAAAAGATGTTTAATGAACCAAAGAAACATTCCCATGTGCTTGTGATACCTAAAATTCCATTCACTCCATTCCTTCTGCAAGTACTAATCCTTGCCAACTACGTGCCAGGCAGTGTGGCAGGTGCTAAGGACACAGAAGTAACCAGGAGGCTACAAGCGACCTGCATCAACAACATGTTCTTTTGGGTTAAATCCACTCTGATCAACAACATAATTCATTTTCCAAGCACATTTTTAAAGATTAGCATTTCCAATCTTTCATTATTGAAAGGCTGCTTCTGTAATAAAGTTTTTAGAAGCTGCCTTTGTCTCTGAAAATTAAAAAAAAAAAATACTTGGATATTAAGTTACTTCTTGATTATTTTGTTAAAGGAGAAATTTGGGGCCTGACTCTTCCTTCAATCATTCCAGAGATAAAAGCTACACTTGACTAAAGCTTGAAGAGCTAGAGAAGGATACAAAATTTTCCTGTTATTTAGTGCTTAAAATATTACCATATCGACTTCCATGGCACTTAAATTCATTTTTAAACTTGTCTTATAATGCACATTCTAAATTACAAACAGTACTGTGTGTGATACAATGGTATCTAAAGAAAGGAAAGCAATATACAGGGCTACTGGACCTACTCACCGAAGTGTTCAGATTAAATTATATCAGATTATTTTTATAAACTGGGCCTTGTGGTACACAGCTACAATCCTAGCACTCAGGAGATTGAACCAGTAGGATTGATGTGAGTTCAACACCAATCTCAGCTAAGTAGTGAGTGCAAGGTCAGCCTGAACTATATAGTGAGACTCTGTCTCAAAAAACAAAATAAAAGAACAGAGTATATATTTACAGAGTTCTTATAATGTTTGTTTTCTTGCCTCCCAGTTTTAGGATTTTGTGTGTCCTTTCACTGAATTCCTCTATGGTGTTAGCTTTAGCTATTATTATTTTGCTCCTTTAGCTACAAACTTTGGCCTCATATTAAAGGATTGTGTGTGAGGGTTTAAGGACATCCTAAACTCTCCTGTGATAAAATAGTAAGTTCTCTTTGCTCCAAGTTTATGGCAACTTCGTATGTCTCAACCTGCTGCTTTCTGAGCATTTGTTGTGTGCCCAGCTGAAGATTAGAACTTTCATATGCAATTTTACAAGCTTTATATTCCATAGAGATTCTTTTTTGATGTTTTAAGAAATTCACATTAACTTTGAAATCTGGGAAATATCTTTATTATGATTTTCTTTAAGAATTCTTTCATCTTGCACTAGAAGCGCTAGGAACTGACAGAAATGCTCCTCTAGTTGATAAAGAATATGATCCTAAATTAAGATTTTTTTCTCAATCATAAAAATAATCATGACACACACTTATTTAACCTGACTAAATTAAGTTACATACATTTTAAATATTTCTCAGAACTACAGACTGGTGAAAGTGAAAATAAGAATGTACCAAAAATAATTTTATTGCTTTTTTGTAACTTTATTTTATAAAGAGAGCAAAAAATAGTATTAACACAGAAAAAGTGATACAGAATTTCACTTAATGAAGTAATATGAATTTCACAACATTTGTTGTAATGCACAGTGTGTTGCCTTCCAGCCTGTTATTCATATTACCAGACATATGCATGCAAAATTGGAAGAAGTTCCTATAAACTTAAAATAAAAATGTCCCTGATATTGATTAGTGTAGTGTTGATGCTACCTGAAAAATATCTGCCTGGTACTTCTACTTATAAATGTTGTAATAGGGGACTTTCTAAAAGACACCGGTACCCTGGTCCTGCTCGTTACTGTGAAGGACTAAAAAGGTAACTTGTAATTTTAATCACTGAGTATGGGCAAACAAGTAGAACACAGACTGATATAAAAAAGACACTGGGAAACTATTCTGGTTACATTTCCCTGTAATTTTCAGAACAGCATTGACAGTACAGTAACAGTTTTAGGAAATGTGCACAAAGATGTGTCAGAGTCAGCCAATCATATTGGGCAGAAGGGGAAAAAGTTCTTGAAGTATTGTACTTCTGCAGGAGGTGCTTAAAATAGTAACAGACCACTCTGGTTTTCAGAGAGCAGGAGAAAAATAGATTTAATTATTTTCTTCTGAATCGAATTCAAGTTTAATAGTCCGCACTGGCAGGAAGCTGGCTGTATTAAGCTCCTCACATCAGAGCTTTTCCCATCGTTAAGCTGGTAGAGGAATAGCTTATGGATCTTGGATCATCACCTCCCAGCGTGCACTGCCTTGTCACACTGTCAGGACACATCACTCCCCCTCTGTTAACCACGACACAATCTGAGAAGGGTCTGGTGAAGTGCAGAAAGGACGTCAGGTTCTTGGTTTTCAACTTTTGATTTGCTTCTTACACATCTGAAGTGTTTCTGGAAGTTAAAGCTACTTGTGTCAAAGAAATTTTAGAGAAAATTTTAATGACCCTAGGGCACTTGTCAGAGTTGAGAATGCAGATGAGACGTGGCTATAGGTAAATTAGAACAAAATGAGACTGTTCTCCTAATCTAAGTTTAAAAAAACAAACACAGATGATTGGCCCTGTAGAGAATTACCATATGTTGGTAATCAGGTTGCCATAAGTGTCATAGATTTGTACATTGTAATAGGTCTACAGATTGAAAACCAGTTTTGTAATCCCAGTAAGAGACAAAGAATTGAAGATTGGTGTCAGGCTGACGCACTACTCTGTCATATATTCTCATTTGTTGGGCTGTACAGCCTATATACCAAGGCTAGAACCTAGAGTATCTTGGGAAGTACTAATAAAATTCTAGGAATATCAAAGTTTCAAAATGCAAAAGGAAGCACCTCCTGAAAAACACACCCTTTGCTCTCAATCCCTCCAGGGACCCACTGATGCTTGAAATTCTAGTTACAATGATATAAAGGGCCAACCACCAAGATATAATGCAAATAGTTGTTAATTTTGATGAACATGCCTAGAGCCAGAGGGTTATCTCTCTCTCTCTCTCTCTCTCTCTCTCTCTCTCTCTCTTTTGTAAATAAATAAACTGAGACTTGGTAAGTTAAGAGGATCTGAAGTTTTGTCTGAGGGCTTCCCATCTTCTACTACATCACCATTTACTATGGCACCTGACCATCATTCACTGGATTTAGAAGGCAGTGTTTAATTGCTGTTATTTCACACACAAATTCTCTATCAGGGACTGACTGCTAAATTCTATGTGCAACCACACACACACACACACACACACACACACACACACACACCCCACAGGGCTATTCATCTCTGTGTAAGATTCGCTTACTTGCTGAGTACCATACCTCTCTATCATATTGATCCTACTTATGCCAAACACTGTTTAAAAGCCCACTTCAGTGGGCTTTAAACACAACACATATTAATTGGAATCCTAACCTACTATTTAGTTCATACTATGGTCTGCCATTTTTACTTAAAAAGTAAAACATTTATAACACTACAACCTTCAAAGGGTACAAAAAAGAATACAGTGAAGACCATCTTTCCCACAACTCCTGACTCTTTTCAGTCAATTGCTCTCAGTGAATGCAATCCATGTCGTCTTCCAAAGACCTTAGGCATGCACAGAATGCAGTACCCTTTTTCTTATGGAAGTAATAACATAATATAAATGATATGTACCCTCACCTTTTATTCAATAATACACATTAGGACTATTTCCTTTCATTACATATAGGACTTCTTCATTTTTTATGGACTTCAGAGCATCCCACTTCATTAGATGCACCTTAATTTTTAGTTTCCTGACAATAGGAATTTAGATCATGCAATCTTTTACTATTACAACTAATACCATAATGAGTAATTCCTAAAATACATCATTTCACAGGTGTGCAATTATCTCCACAGGCTAAACTCCTAGAAGTTAAATTACTAGGTCAAAAGATACACAACTTGTAATTTTTACAAGTGCTGCCAAATTGTCCTCCATAGAGGTTATATCATTAAAAACCTTAGGAAACACTCAAGAGAAATAAGAAAGATTAATACAAAAGAAAAATTAAAATGCTGCTGAAGAACAGACACAGAAAGATTGAATAATTTACCTATGTAATGTTAACAAAATAAAGATAGATGTGAAACCACACCAAGGAGAACAGTCAGCAAGATCCAGATAATGTGGAAAACCACAGCCAAAACGATTCTGCTTCAGCACAGTTCTGGATTACAGAGCCAGGATGGCCAGAGAAGCAAGGAAAGAGATGGTTAAAATAGATTTGAGAGACGCCAAAACATCCCAATGCTTTGACTTTATTTGGATCTTCATTTAAACAATGCCATTTGTAGCAATTATGAATCAAGTGAGAAAAAAAGATTAGAATACATGGAAAATGATTTCTTTTAAGGAATACTGCATATTGTAACACTGCTAGTTTTTGCTTGTTATTCTATATACTTAAGGCAGTTAAAAATATATATATGTTGTAAATGTGTAAATATACATACACATTTGTAAACATATTTTCACACATACAGTGCATATATTCATAAGCACACAGTGATTCTGTTTGCTTGCCTGGTTTTAGATGGCACCTCATGCTGTCCTGCAGGCCTCAAGTGTCCTGCTACCTCAGCCACCGGAGCAACTAGGAGTACAGACCTGTGCCACAGTGCCCAGGTCCTATTCAGGATTGAACCAGAGAAAGCTTAGCTTGACAAAGCCCAGAAATGACTAAAAAAAAAGTTTGCTAAAATAAAATATACATGTACAGCAAAAACTACATGACTAAAGTCAAATGACAAATGGCAAACTGAAAAATTTTCACTTATAGAAAACAAGATGAGTCTGCAAAGAACATTTAGAAATGAATAAAACCAGGAAATATACTACCCAAAATAGGCCAATAATACAAGAAAAACCAAGTCTCTAATCCAGAATGTAGACTTTTATGCACAAACTTAATTAATACAAACTCACATAGCAATTAGAGCAAAACCTAGAGTAAGGGGCCAATGCAGACAATCACACTGTACGAAGAAACCATAAAAAATATGGGTCTGAGTATTGTATGTGCCGCACGCCTATAACCCCAGCACTGTGAGAGGCTGAGGCAGAAGGATCATAAATCTGAGCACAGCTTGGGCAACTGAACAACTTAGTGAGACCCTGCCTCCAAGTAAAGAAAGGGTTAGATGGGGAAAAAGCTCAGTGCAAAAGCCCTTTGTTCAATCACTAGTAGTGAAAACAAAGTTTGTTCACAGCAAATAGAGAACTACACAGACTTGAGAGGAAGCCTTGAATTTGAGGATCACATTACACATGTATTTCCTATGAGGAGCACTTTATTACTGCAGCATCCAGTGCTGAATATTCATGACGATGACCTTGAACTATTTTAAAAGTGTGAAATTAATCACCAATGGAAGTTCCTCATATCAACTTAGATCACCTCAATGATATTATCTTACTGACTCAACCCCCAAAACTGGTATTCTGGCCTCAACTTTTGCAGTTGGACTCTTGTTGCTAGTGGGATTCTCTTTTTGCTGTTTTCCTTCCAGTCCTACAGGCCCTTTGCATACTGTTCCGGCAGGTGTATCACGCCCATGCCAGGACGAGCTTCCTGCCTGGAGTCCAACACCCACCTGTGAACACTATGCCACCCTCTTCTCAGTGCTCTTGATCCTATAAAACAAAAGAAGAGAAAAATGTGGGGGACCTGGCTGAGGAATGAACGCTAAACTATGGGGCAAAAGTCTGCATACAAGCTTTGTAAGCCTTGAGTGGCTAAACAACAGGAAGTTTAGGTTAGCAAGTTAGGCTGTGTCAGGCCACTGCCCTTCCCCTTCCTTCAAGAAAACTGCCCAGCCTTGTGACAGCTCCTTGCCCAGATTGCTTTTCCTTTGCTTTTTTTCTATTACACTAATATTCTAAATAAAAGCCAGAGAGTTTTTGGCTTCCGGGCTACTTCTGGGATCTCCCTAACTCTGGTTGAGTAGTAGCCCTTCTGGCCCTCTTGGTGACTAAGTCTCCTCTAGGAATATTGTTCATGCTCTGCACAGCCAGAGCTACACACTGTGACGAGCAGGTACTGGAAGGATTTGCATATTGTATGTTACATAAATTCTATAAACAATCTGAAATGAAATATTGACATTTTTAATTGGGACATAGTTCAAGTCTTTTTTAAAAAAGAATAAATATGTGGAGAAACAAGATTCTTCCTGGAAACAGCTATTCTATATTACTATAGTTTAAAAAAACAAATAATACACTATGAGTGATGTGCTTTGATTCCAACCTGTTAAGCTGGATTCTCTAATGTTTAATGATTCTGAATTGAGTAATATCTACCTTACTTTGTGACTAAGGAATATATTTGCGAGCTTATGACCTTGTGCAGAACATGGCTACTGTGCCATATTCAAAATTCTTTGACTTTGTGTAATTATATTAAGAGAGTGAATTTATGTTCATATCTGAATCTGCTGGGCTTCATAATCGGGGCAGTCAGCACCATCTGTTGCTTGCTGTCCTTCATGTCTGTGGCAGGAAGCCTCTCTGAGGTTAATTTTCTTTTCAGCTGCAGCTCCCTTTGCAGTTCCTTGCATTTTAGCTGTTAAAGTCGATGGCATTTAAAATCTCCTCAAGTATTTTTTTGCAATACAGCTACAGGCAACAAAAGGGGTCGTTAGAGGGTGAGTTATTTTAAGATTTAAAACCAAGTATGATTAGATAGCGTATATATGATCTCAATGGATCATTAATATCATTAATGTGAGGCAAAAGTCCTAGATTAAATGCTTCTGGGAGAGCACAATTTATTCAGAATGACATGGCTTTAAAATATTATTATAACCTATTATTAAAAAGGAAGACGATAAACTATTTCTCTAAATCAGCACTTCTTATTGTGTGTTCTGGTGATTTCTGCATCAAAACTCCCTACAAGTGGCTAAAATACAGTAAAGGGGATACATCAACAAATTCTCTCCATCTCTGGAAAAACTAAACAAAAACAGGGGATACAAATGAAGGACCATTTTGTATCTGTACATTCAAAATAGTTAGGATAGATATGCAGCTACTTCTCTTAATGCAATGAATAGAAAGATGTGCACTGATAGTATTTGTGGATAGGATATTCATGTCTGCATCTTGTACTATGAATAACCACTAAGAAGACAACAATATGCAATATGTTAATTATTGGAACGGTCCTACTAATGGGTTTTGAAACTGTCTCATTGCTATTTGTTTCTCAATAAAATTATTTTTTAAAAAAGAATTCTTGGCAATGGGTTAAGCTGATCAAAGAAGATTTTAGCCAGTTTACTGGGCATCTACAACATGGTATGGCACATTTTATGTCCCTGGTCTGAAACAGTAGGCGTGTCTTTCACCAAGAGGAAAGTATAAGACTGCCATGTCCCAGTGTAATAAACTGACAGAAAGCTGGGGAAAGTCATTCTGGCTTCCTAATGCTATATATTTATGATTAAAGATAATAAAGTACAATTATTAGGGAGGCTATTAAGCACTGAACTATTTTAAACTTTCAAATAAAATCTTTTCAGATTTTTACTGAAAAAAATTCTCAAGTCAGACACTCTAAACTGGGCATGGTAATACATGCCCACAATTCCAGAACTCTGGAAAGCTATGGAAGGAGGATTGCAAGTTCCATCCTAGCCTGGACATCTTAGTGATTTAGTGAGATTGTGTCTTAAAATTTAAAATAACAAAACCTCTAAAAGGTAGGAGATAAGTTTAATGTGAATGTCCCAGGTTCAATCTCCAATACTGCCCACCCCCAAAAAAGAGAGAGATAGAGATGACAAAGACACACAGAGAGAAAGACAGAGACAGACAGAGTGGGGGCCAAAGGAAGGAAGGAAGGAAAGATATTTTTAGGTGACTGTTATATATTGTAAGTGTGAAGAGCACATGGGGAGTGTAACAACTAGGCACGTCTAGGAGTGAAACTAGCTGATGCAGGACAGTGATTGTCTGAGAATGAGGAAGGATGCAAACTTGGAGCACCAACCCCAAGCAAGATGCTTCACTCTGCCTTCACATCCAAGGCTGTAAGTGTTATATTAACATGAAGCCGATTACCTCTACTTGTTCTCTTCAAGGACTGCAAGCTCCATGAGCACAGGAGGCACATCTGCCTAACTCAGGACTGTACAGACCTAGCCAGTCTCCTGGCCTAGCTCTGCGCTCCATAATTTGTTGAGCGAATGGTGCAAGCACCCTACTTCTACTTGCACAACAGCTGGGACTCAGAAACTTGGGGTAATTTGCCTAGGACTGCACAGATTCTGAACAGAGAACAATAAGCCAATCTCACCTGCCTATTATAAGGCTGGGCCCTTTCCTGCATCTGCTCCTTGTTACACAGTACTCAGCTTATCAAAGGAGACTTCCATCAACTTTGACTGCCAAACTGCCAAGCTACAAAACTCCTATAAAGAAACTTATTAAGAAAATAAGTTATTTAGTGCATTAGAATGGGATAAATATTCAGGGGTGCTTCAGAAAAAGGGGGTGAGACTGAGGGAGTCAGAAGAGCTGTGGAATTTTAAATACAAAGACTAGGAAGGTTTTGCTAGCCAGGTGGCATCTGAAGGAAGCCTTCAAAGAGGAAGTCAGCCCCCAGGGTCTGAGGTCAGAGGCCTGGGATGCAAGAGCAGGTGCTAAGGAAGTGGCATATCAGGTACTCCGAAGATCACCAAGAGTCAATGCAGACAGAAAGGAGGCAGAAAGAGAGTAAGGAAAAGCCTAATTAGAGTGAGTTTAGGAGGAATGGGAAGAGAATCAGGTCCAGAAGTGGAGGCCTGTAATCCCAGCTACTGAGGAGGCTGAGGAAGAAGGGTCCCAAACTTGAGTCCAGCCTGGGCAACTTATTGAGATCTTGTCTTAAAAATAAAAAGGGCTGGGCCAGGGACACAGCTTAGTAGCACAGGCAATTGCCTGGCAAGTGCAAGGTCCTCAGTTCAATCCCCAGTACCAAAAATTAAAAATTAGAAAAGAGCTGGGGATGTAGCTCATTGCTTCTGGGATTCAATCCCCAGGAGCAAAAAACAAAGAGAAAAGCGAGAAAATAATGGGAAATCAAGATTAGAAACTGAGTGAAGGCCCCTCTCTCTTAAAGGAAAAAAGTGGGACAGTAGCTGGGTGGAGATGGGGACAACCTAGGGAAAGTTTCTTTAAGATAGAAAAGGCGGACTGTTCATTCCTAATAACAAAGATGGGGTGGAGGGCGATGACTTAGAAGGTGGGGCACTGCTGCAGTGGGACTGAGAGTGGAGGAGATGAGATGAAGAACTCAAGTAGCACACAGCGTTTAGCCTCAGACAGAGTGCAGAAAGTACACCTATACACACAGAGGGAAAGGGAAAGTGCATGCATACAGGGACTTTGGGGGGCTAGAAGGGGTAGAAGGGGGGTATCATTTTCTGATGGGGTCCCTTTTCTCCTTAAAACAGGAAGATGCTTAGATCAGGACAAGGCCGAGAGGTGCTGGAGAACCTGCCTTAAGAATATTTTCCCTGGCATTCACAGTACCCTACCAGGTATTTCTGCTTAAACATATGGAACTTTCTTAAGCAGAGATGCTTGCCAAGGCAGTGTTATTCATCTTCAGTGAGAATTAGCTTGGAAAGCATACTATACAAGTAATGAATTTTGAACAATAAATTAATACAGATTGAAAACCTTCTCCTCTGTTCCCACTTGTATTGCAAATTTACTCTCTCAAAATGATTTCATGTTCTGAATGTCACTGAGAAATTTAGAAGACTGCTGAGTTGCACCCCAGAAGAGAGTTCCCAACCGTAATTTAATTGGAAAGGTCGGAACTAAGTTTCGCCATATGGGACTGCCAGATGTAATCAATGCAATATAAGTTTGAAAAAATACATTATTGGGAGTATCAAAGCACACTTTATAAGCCATGAAAGCTATCATTTATGCAACAGAAATCACTTTAATGTCTTACAAAATTAGCACTTCAGTAGCATACATGAGTTTTGGAGGGTTAATGTAAAAGGAGTAATCATGATTGAAAGATAACATAATAGAGAGACATAAGTCCTATAACAAAGGCTTCACCAGCCTCCCACCCAGCCACATCAGCAAAAACTGTAAGGCTACAAGGCTTCAGTGAACACACGATGATAAAAATCAGAAACTGATACGACTGGGAATTTCATTTTATTAGCAGAGAATCTATACAAAAGCATTGGCCATTAAATAGGAACCTACGAAGTTTTAAACCAAGGAATAATTAATAGCATTTCAAACTGAAATTGCAATCACTGAACTTTCAGCTTGTCATCTGGACTCTTCAAGCCTCAAAGCTTTTGCAACCCAATGCCTAATCTTGTAGCAGGCTCATAGCAAAAGTTAGCACCGGGATAAATCATGTAAGAGGCACTGTTTTCAACCCCTCCAGGTGAGGATAACAAAAGAGCCTAATTGTGCAAAAAAGATTCTCATGTAACGAAAGAGCTCTGATTGTGCATGTGGACACTTGCTGTACCAGGATTAAATCTTCCATATGCTTCCAAAGTTGACCTCACACTACCCACCATACAAAGAATAATTACCCGGCCTTGCTGTCCTTGGAACTGCCTACACTGTAACTGCAGCATTGTGGTGATACGTGGATCTCAGTGTTGAACACACAGGACAGTCTGGACACGTGAAGGCAAATGCAGAGCATTTGACTTGTGCAATCTAGAGTTACAGTAAAAAAGTTCAGGAGACATGTTTCACTTGCATGACCCATAAAGGTAAAAAGAGTTAAAGGTCATAGAAGTAGGTGGCACACACATCTGGAAGCAGGTTTCCAGAATTGTGGAAATTCCTGTCACCAGCTTATAAGAGGAAGCCAAGGTAGCACGTCCAGCTCAGAAACAACATAGCAGAGGCACAAGTGAAGGACATACTCATTTTCTGGTGAGTAGCCTTCTCCTGCTCCAGCCCTAAAACAGCAGAGCAATGCTCTTGTCCAGTTCGCAGTAGGCCTTTTTTGGATAATTATAAATCTTCATTTTCCTGGGTACATGTTTGCAATACATAAAGATCACATGCTTGCAGGGGAGTTGATATGTACATAATGCATCTTGAGGCTTTTTTTTTTTATCAGATTCCCTGCCACACCCTCCCCCTCTGTCTCTTGGTCCCTACTATCAGAACCATTTCACCTCTGCTAAGATATATTTGATGGCATTGCTCCAAGGGAAGAGAAGGGGACACCCAGCAGGACCATGTAGATATACGCGCATCAAGACTACGTTAAGCTTGTCAATGAGACATAATGAAAATTAGATTCTAAAGCAATCTCCAGGGCAAAGTTAGTGTGCAGGACGTAAAGCAGACTTCCCAACAGTTGTCTGTATCCTTCACTGCTGGGAGGGTACTAAATGCCGACAGAGAAGTAAAACAGAAATCATGATGGTGCTATGCAGAAGGGGCAAGTACGGAGTTGTGCTGCCTTTTCTAAAGATGAAGGCATCATCATTTCTGCTTGGAATAAGACTTTTAGTTGCTTTCTCCTGGCCATCTTCTGCCTTTCTTTTCAAACCTCACATCATTGAAAATGACTCCAAAAATGTCACAACCTCTTTTTGTACCTGTAATATTTAGTACAGTGCCTTGACTGTTAGATTCTAAATGAATCTATGTCAAGTGTAAGAAATAACTATACTTTTGGAATATGGATGAGAAGAGAAGTAGAATAAGAGTGAAAAGACATAGACTTGAATTCTAGTCCTGATGTTCTAACCTGTGTTACCCATAGGAAGTCATACTCTAGCTGAAATTCAGCTTTCAAATCCACACAATGGGATGAACAATGACTTTGTCTCCTTTGTAGACATGAGGATGAAATAATAAACATCAGAAGTTTCTACAGTGAAAACAATAAGATCTAATAGAATATCTGGCTCTATGGCATCATTGGCAAGTTACTGAAATGTCTGGCTCCATTTCCTATATCAAGTAGTAAGTCGCTCTCTCTCTCTCTTTCTCTCTCTCTCTCTCTCTCTCTCTCTCTCTCGTTTCTCTCTCTTTGTCTCTGTCTGTCTCTCTCCAGCATCATTGTTATTACTATTTTGTGTAGTGAGGATTAAACGCAGGACCATGTTTCTAGTCAAAACACTGCATCCAACATTATAGGTACAGAAAAGGGTACAGCATTTTGGAAAGCCATCTTCAATGAGTTGACCGTTGAAAGAAAAAGTAGAAGCTGGCCAGGAGAAAGGGACTAGGAATACTATTCTTGGTTGTTATGGTGCTCCACTGTACTAAAACGCTACTCCCAGGCTGCTCCTGTCTCTTAAACTTCTTTTATAAAGAGCCAAATGTAAGAAAGTTACAGCCTTTTAAATTTGTTTACAACTTTTACTTTTTTTTTTCTTTTTTATGTATCTGTTGCAAGATCTCACTATGCAGCTCAGACTTGTAGTGATCCTCCTGTCGCAGCCTTCCTACATCTGGGAACACAGACGTGCACCACCATGCACACACCTGGTCTCAGTGGCTGGCTCAGCGCCCCCGAGGGGTGGACCACCGCAGCATGTGGTGCGAGGGATGAAACCTGGTATCTGCCCTTCCCCAAGCAGATACTTAGTCTGCTGAACTATCTCACCAGCCCTTACAATTTTTAAATTTTAATTATAAGGTACATTTACACTTACAACTAAGTTTTTAAGAAGTAGAGTTTCATAGTAACAGTCACTCCATTTCTCCAAAAATGGGTATTTATCAACAGTAGGAAATTTATACTGATGCAATATTATTGACTAGGCTATATAAGTTGTTCAAATGTTTTCAATTATGACATTAATATACTTTCTCTGTTTCTAGATTCTGGCTAAGATTTCACATTACATTTAGTAGTCATGTGTCCTTCGTTTCCTCCAACCAATAAAAGTGTCTTATGAGTAGATAATTTTTCTTCTTTAAATACTGTTATTCATCAAAATTATGGTCAATGATTTTAATATCCATTGATGATTCTGGTCTGCAATCATAGTGTTTTTCAAATTGTAATTTTCTTTCCTGCTTACATAAAGCTTTCTACATTCATCAACTAGAATTCTACTGCAAGAAATGCTTGTCCTTTTTCTCCTATTTGTTTATGTATTCAAATTATCTATTTGTGTCAGTATGCCTTCATAGGCATTTGTGTCATAATATGGACTATAATACATTGCTATCATCTTTCAGTTTTCAAATTGTGCAGAGCTGTTTTTTATTTTAATGGCTCAACTCAAATAGATCCTTGCCTCCCTAAAATCCAATCCACCCAAAGATAGAACTGTTTAAAGTTGTGTCACAGAAGAAAAGAAAAAATAAAACATAGTTTAAAGAATAAAATATGTGTAACATGGCGGGGACACAGGACACTGGACCCAGTTATCTGGTTGAAGAATGAAGACAATAGACTTACAAGGATACAAGAGCTCAGGATAATGATTTCCCCTGACATTTGTGATTCTGGCTGGAGATCTGGCCATCTGGCATTCGGCAAGAAGGGCATTTAGGGACATTTATGTCCCCAGTTCATCTGAATATACAGAGGCCAGTAAAATGTATAATGCATAATTGTAAGTTCAATAGGAGGGGGGGAAGGCAAGATGGAGGGAAGGAGAGGAGAGAGAGAGGGGGGCTTTTGAAAACACATAAATCCAACCTTTAGTATGCTTTGTGCAATACAACCCTCTGTACAATGGAGAAAGCATATTAATTTCTCTACTCATGTTGATCATTCTCATTTATTGATTCATCACACTGTCTCTCAGAGTTTGAATGTTTAATGTGTTCCAAGCACTGTAGAAACACAATGGATATAAGCAACAATTAAACACTCATCAATGACCTTGCAATTTAGTGAAATTGAGGTTCTTCCAAAATGCTGCTCTTAGAAAATGCTCTGGATTCTATCTGTAAACCGGGAGACTGGTCCTTGATATTTAAGATTCTTTTTAGCACTCATATCACTTGATACTATGATTTACTAACTTGATTATAGAAAGGTTAAGGTTGCCTTTCTAAGTGGCTTTCTCTGAAAATATCCTGATCAGTCATAGATGCATCTTTCTCTAATAAATCTTGTGTAGCTATTTAGATAATCTTGAATCTTACAGAGGTGACCCTGATGGGTGGAAAATCTCATTTACACATAGTCACTAACTCTATTTTTCACAAGATAGAAAATCTTCTGGCTTAGCAAAAAAAAATCATCTGAGATTCAGTATGAATTACTTTTAAAATGTGAACAATAAATTTGGTTGCATACTGTAAAATTTGCTCAGTTTCTATTTTTTGTTGATTAATGGTATTAAATAACTAACCTAAATTGTAGTGGAAGACTAGAAATGGCTTTTATGGCTGTGAATGCCATGATTGAAAAGACCATGTTTATCGACATCCCTCAAAACCAAAAAGATGCCTTATTTAACTGCCAATGACCAGATACATTTTTAAGAAAATAAGTTTAAAGAATGAGAAATATCTACTTGCCTGAAGAGCTACTAATACAGCCAGGCCTGGCGGCACATGTCTGTAATCCCAGCACTCAGGAGGTTGAGGCAGGAGGATCACTGCAAGTTCAAGACAAGCCTAGGCTACAAAGTGAGCTCAACGTCAGCCTGAGCTGCATAGGAAAAACCCTGTCTCCAAAAAAGATTCTTTAAAAAAGAAGAGCAAATAATACAGAGGTGACTTTAAGTTCATTAATCTAAATCTAGACCACTTCAGTAAGCACTAGAATCTGAGAGATCACAGAGAGGAAGGTGAAAAATGAATTAATACCAAATACTTGTATAAGACTATTTATACAAAGATATTTTAAAACAATTAAATAGAGATTTTTTTGATTTATTGTAATTCTAAGCATAAACAGTCAGTGATACTGGTCTGGATTGCATAAGGTTATAGTACCAATCACAGGCTGCTGATAATTTTCTACCTTCCAATTTCTTAATCTAGAATAACAAGTCTTTTTACAAAGTATGGCTATGTCACAATGGCGTCCTTTTAAGTAACTAAGACTCTTTTGTAAAGAAAATAAATGATTGTTATTTGTAAGTAGTGTCATGGTTTAGATCTAAAGTGCTCCCCCAAAGTCTCAGGGGTTCAGAGGTCGGGCTCTCAGAAGGAGCCTGGATCTCTGGGGAGGATACACTCATCAGCAGATAAACCCTTTGAGCAGTTCATAAGCTTTCAGAAATGGGGCTGGGTTGAAAGAACGAGGCCTTTGTCAGTGCGACCTGGAAGGTGGGTCCTTGTCCCAGGCTCCTCTTTTTTCTCTTTGCTTCCTGGCTTCTGTATATTGGGCAATTTGCTCAGCCACATCCTTCGGTCATGCCATTTCTCCCTTAGAGCCAGCTCACTGGAGGTGAAACCCGCTGAAAACGTGAGCCAAATAAATATTTCATTCTTTTAGTTACAGGTTTTGAGTATTTTGTTCTAGTAACAGGAAAATGACTAATACACATAGATTTTAAAATACTGAATCTACCAATATCCTTGACCAGTGGCCTCTTCCAAATCAGGGGTAAAGATATATTGCAAATTAAATATATATATATATATATATATATATATATATATATATATATATATATAATCAGTCTTTAAGGATTTCAAACTAAACTGATCATCACAATGACATGTGCTTTTTTTTCAAGGTTTCCTGAGGAATGTTTCCCAACTACTGTCTTCTTAGTATATATCATGAATTAGAATTTTTTTTCCTGAATAGATAATCTTATGAAAAGTAGATGTGACTTTATCTATTAATGTTTAGAGTGAGAGAGATAAAACATAGCAACCTGATAGGACTGGTAAAAGACCTAGAATAAAAGTCACAATGAAATTAGATTTGTTGAATGCATATGTTTTGGAAATATCAGATCCGACATTTGTTTATAGAAAAAGAAGTAACTTGGGAGAAAAGTGACTGAATGGTTAGGGACCAAGAGCCAAAAGAGCAGTGGTAGGAGTCCAGGAGGCATCTCTAGTTGGGGAAGACATGGATTAATTTATCACTGAACTCCACATTGGGCAAGAAGTCCTATAAAATAGCAGCCTGGAAATGAGTTATGCTGAAACTAAACAAATAATGACAGTTTGTGCCATTAACCACCCTTTTTAAATAGAGTTCCACCAGAAGTAGTTTCTCTTCTAACCCATTGATCTCATTAGCGACACTCCCATGTGTCCCAAAGATATATAAATTCAGATTTTGCAAAGGGGATTTCTTTACAGCCAAGTCATAAACCTTAATGATATTCCATGTGAATATCAAATTTGAATACCTTCTACATACTTTAGAAAGCACAGCAGCAGGGTAGAATCTATAACTTAGGAAAATATCCCACAGAAATAAATATGGCACTTAAAACTGCTTAAATATTTTAATTGCAAAGACAATCAAAATGGCTTGTAAACATTTTACATTTATGGACCAGCAGAGGGCTTTAAGAAGCACCTTCAGCTATTCTGACTGCCGAAGTTGCACCTCTGTAATTCAAGGTCTGGCTGTAACGTGCAGTTCAGCTGGTTGATGAATTCTCACTTCACCTATTTCTGGGATTTGTGACATCCTGCGGTGATTCTAACCCTCATTCCTTTGTCCCTCATGGATTTCATGCCCAATTAACTGATATAAAAATGATTGCAGAGCTCACAAATTCTTAAACTAGATAAAACAAAGGTAAATGTGGCGTAACTGAGTCTCTTCCAGCCACAGTAACTAGGAGGATACATATTTCTCTTGAAAAGGCAGCTTAAAATAAAGTGAACATATGATTTTTGAAGGGCAAGAAATTTATCCTCTTCCTTTTAAAAAATATAGATGAGGTAGGACTGGGAATATATGCCAGTAGCACAGCACTTGCCTAGCAACTACAAGGCCCTGATTCCTAGCATACAAAAGGAAGGGTGTGAAAGAATATAGCTGTCTGGAATTAAATCCAATCCAAAGTAACACGCACAAGGGAACAGTCAATCAAGGACATGTCCTGCTCTTTCTTACCAGAAGAGAGAGAATACCATCACCATATAACCACTTTACAATTGCACACACACACACACACACACACACACACACACACACACCACATGCGCATGCATACACACACATGCACACTTCAGCCTAACAACATCAAGTCTTGATACTGTCATAGACATTCCTATGTATTAGCTATTATCCTAGGGACACTGGTTCTAAGCAAGATTCACACACATATTTCTCAATCTTTGCCTCAGTATGCTTGAAGAATATGAAATAGTTGTTGAAACTAGCCAGTCTGTGGTGGGTGGTAAGTATGAGTCAGACTGAAAAAGGTCACAGATTATTCTGCTGTGTCTACCTCATTGTCCGCATTTCTAATTCTCATGGAAGCTCAGGGCCTATGGGACTATTAGAAAAAAAAGTGTGAGTTGTGTTTTGAAAAAGTATCTGCCATTTATTATCATATAATAGCAGTTCCTTCCCCCAACTGTGTTCGTTTGTTCTTAGAGACGGTCTTACAGTTTGCCTTGGCCTCACACTCATGGTGCTCCTTTTGCCTCAGCCTCCAAAATCCTGGAATTGGAAGAACACACCATCACATTGAACTTCTTTATTTTGTTTTTTGCTTTTGCAGTACTGGGGATCAAATCTTGACTTTCATTCAACAGATATTTATTAAGCTTTACTATTTACCAAACGTTTTTCTAGCCACTGGCAGTACTACAGTGAATAAAATAGAGAAAATACTTGATTTCAAAAGGTTTACACTGGGACTCGGAACAGTTCAGTCACCCAAAATGAAGAGATGATTTAATCCCACCCCATGTTCATGTACCATACCACACTTCCGGAGCCCCTCATCACCACATATTCTTCTAAACAACAACATTTTGCTTAAACACCAACATTCATTTCAAGCTGATAGTAGGTACTGTGTACCAGACATGACACACAGTAGGGTGAATACAGCAGATGAGAGCTCTGCCCTTATGGAGCTAACATCAGACTAATGAACACACATCTGAGTGACTGCAAACTGTGTTTAGCATAATGAAGAAAAAAAATAATGTGCTGTGTGAAAGAATAATGGGGGCATATTTCAGGCTGGAGAGGGATTAAGAAGAGCTCTCTGAGAAAATGTCATTTAAACTGAAAGGAAGGATAAATAAGAAAAAAAGAAGCAGGATTCCAGAAAGAGGAAACAACATAGACTGAGGGCAGCAAAGAGTTTTGCGGTTGTGAGAAACAGAGAATTCAGTGAACAAAAGGGAAGAGGCTGGCTGAGGGAGCAGAGGTCAGGTCTCAGAAAGCCTTACAGGCCGGCAGAATGTTGCATTTTCTTCTAAATGGAGTAAAATCTGAGAGGTTATTTACAGTGTGGAAACATGCGAAGTCCAGAGTACAACCCTAAGGGCAAACTGGGTTGTTTGTACAATTCAGATGAGCAAAGATGGTGAGCCAAGATGGCTGCCATGGGGATGATTCTGGATACATTAAAGTAAGAAGTAGACTGGTAAATCTAAGATGCTATAAAATACCAGTGTGGAGCACAAAGGAAGTGGTTGGGTAAATGAGGTTAGATGTTGGAGTGCAGGTCTAGGTAGAGATATTATGGGAGTTCTGAACAAATTTAAGGCTATCAAAATGGATGAAATTTCCTAAGTAGTAATAAGAGGGGAAAGCCTAGGTTAAATTCTGGGTAATTTCAAGACATGCAAGACCTAGGAGGATGAAGAAACAAAATGATCTTTCATGTGAGCATGGTCCAAAGTGCGTGCTTACACCAATATTAGAAACAACCCTGTATTTTTATTTCTGTTGAAAACTACTTTCCAACTTTGGAAAAATACCATCCAGGCTTTAATTGCTAATGTATTAGTTTTTATTCTCCTTGAAGGTCCCAAGTAGTCATATATTTGAAATTTCACAAAGTTCAACTTCACACAACACAATTCAGAAGAAATCCATTTACATTAGAAGGCAGTATGTATTTCTAAAATGTTTTACACACGAAAGCAATCACTTGCTAACATTAAAGACTTCTTCCTTACCTTATATCCTGGAAAAGACATTAGAACAAGCCATCCATGATACTGCTGCATTCCACTTACCAATTAGTTTTACCTTGACAATGAAGCTGAGAGGCTGGAAACCTATCACCATGTACTGACTACACACAATTTCAAGATTATTCTCTAATAAATAAAATCTACATATTCAGCAGAATAATCACTTGCAAGTTTATGTGTGTTCAGTTTTTATCTGGCTTAAGGAAACACATCTGATTTTCTAATTTTTTTAAAGGGAGAAAACATTATAAGGAATAACACAGTTGACTGTTTCATCATTTAATCTTAGTTTAGGGAGACTGTTGAAAAACTCTTCTGATATGGTTTGAGTCACTTTGCATAATAACAGGCTTACCTCATTTTGCTAAACATAGTCCAAAAATTATATGAATAACTGAATAGCATATTTGAAATTTACCTAAGGATTTATAATTTAAAGTTCTGACAAACTCGTAAGTCTCCATTCTCTTAGCAGATTAAGTGAATGTGCCAGCTGGGCAGGCTTAACAGAGCAGTTGGGTGTGAGACAATTCAAAAGGCTTCCCCTCAGCTTAAAAAAAAAAAAAAAATTCCCCAAACATAAACTGCAAAACACAATTCAGTCTTGGTGTGTTAAGGCAGAAGGAATTGAGCCTACCAAATTGTCAGTCTGAAACGGATTTAAAAGAAACTGGGGAATATATACAAACTCCCTGGGAATCATGTAATCATGTACTGTAAACATGTACTAATAAAAAATACAAATTGGAAAAAAAAAGGAAAAAGGAAACTGGATTTTTTCCTGTATTATCAACTAGATAATCTATATTTTTATCGATTAGAATTTTTAAATATTGATTTCATTATTTTAAAGGAGTCAGAGAATAACTGGTACTGATTTTTTTTTTTTTAATTTTAAGACTGGAATGGAAGTAGTGGTTAAAGAATTCTCAAGGTACACAAACTCTGTAGTCATTATGGACTACTTTATAGAAATACATGAAAAATTCTGGTTGTTTTTGAAGTGATGATATATTGCAGGACCATATGTTCACTAGGGAAACATGCAAACAGGCGTAAGTTCCTATGGACCTCTTTCTTCATCTGTGTAATGGCACTTATTTGTCTCACAGGATTGTTACAAAAATTCAGGGGATAACATATAGTTACTAACACAGTGCTCAGGTCATAATGAAAGGTAAGCCTTGAAAAACAATTAAATATGTTGACTTTCTCTCTATAAGAGTCCCAGTGTCTCCTCAAAACCTTCCACTTTCTCTTCCCATTCTAATAATGGCCTCTCATGATACATAACCCTGTGTCAGGATCACATGATCACAAACCATGGCTTGACATTGCCTTTTCTGCTTTATTAACATCTGGTGCAGTCATTTTGGTATTTTCCCAAGTTAAACTGCCCTTCTCATACAGCTTCCTCACCTCAACCTGGAAAGGAGAAAGTGCACATAATGTATCATGAATTGTTCAATGCGCACATCTAAAACAAACACTTCAATATTAACTTTTAGATGAGGTGTGATGTCAAATTACAATGAACAATTAATTTTTAAAAATTATTACAATAAAAGACAGCAGGCCATTAATTCCCCTCAAGGCTACTTATCACTTAGAATGCATTTATCACATCCATCTTGGCACTTTCTGAAGCCGTTCTGGAAGGCCTCCTTCCTGTCTTTTATTGCACTATCTTGGCTGCCTTGACGTCCTGAATTCATTCAAGATATTTACCTTTCATACTGACTTTGGGGAAAAGTCAGATGCCACACAGTATCAGGCCCACTTAGCAGCAGGACTCACCATGCTTTTCATACCTCATAGGGATACTCCAGAAAGAGGACTCTGAGAAATGCGTCTGGTGGGGACAAGAATGATGAGCTGAGCAGGGTTGCATCAAGGAGGGAGTGTTTGAGGAGTCTTAATGACAATGTGCCATTTACTGTAATTTTAAAATATAAATACATACTATATTTTTGATCAGACCTTGGATAAATGTAATGGTGCACTGAGGAAAAGCAAAATTTTAGTTTCCTTAATTTCTCAGAGAGTAAAGCATTTTGGCCTGATGTGAATCGTGGCCAACAGTTGTGATTTACTTCTTCAACACCATAGTTTCTCTGTATCCTAACCATCTGCAGGAAGCTAGGAGAATATGCAAGGCATTTTTTTGGAGAACTAGAAATTTAATGATCTACACTTTTTGTCATGTCTGAAGGTCACCTTTCTGAACTTACTGCCTTTGTTCCTCATCCATCGGGATAATACTGTTGAGCACCCCCATTGCCCAACCATGTGTATCTCTTCAGTAACTGTGCTTTCTCAGTTCCATAGTTGCCCCTCCCCCTTTCATCTTTGCTTTTTATCATTGATTCATTGTTAATTTGTCTTTAAACATATGAAGTAGCATTAATGGAAAAAACTTATCCAAAGTAGGCAAGTCCTCAATAAAGGCTTAGAGGTTAACGGATAGATTTTCAGCAAGACATTTCGCTGGATTTGGAAATTTATGTCCTAATTTCTAAGGTACATTTCCATGGGAATTTCAGATCCATTTTATGAATGAGATATTTCTGTTCAAGGTTTTAATTTTTGAGTCATTCCAATGTGAGAAAAGAGGAAAATATTACTTAAATATCAACAATATCAACAGTGGACTAGTAATCCACTATTATATTTAAAGTGAAACTGGGTTTAGGGTTTTAGGACATTATCCTTTATAGTCACATGATTGGCTTACATAAAGATAACCATTATTGTGGTGTTTCATATATGGTTAATGATTCTCTGTGACAGATTATTCCAGCTGAATAGTAAGTTTTTGTAAAGATAAAAAGTGTATGTGTCTTAATATATTTTGTGGCAATGAAGAGACAGGAGTCTAATCAAATAGAAACTTTTCCAACTCAGGTAACAAACAACAATAAGCTAGAGCAACATATATACAAAAACAAAAACAACAACAACCAAAAAATAAAATGAGAGAACATGAGACACAGCATTTTAATAAAAATTTTCTTTCTTTTCATTTTATTTATTTATTGATTGATTTTGAGACAGGGTCTCTTTATGTAGTTCAGGCTGGCCTTGAAGTCACTATATAGGCCAGAATGGCTTCAAACTCACAGCAATGCTCCTGCCTCAGCCTCTACAGTGCTACAGTTGTATGACAACACTCCTGAACAAGAATAATTGACTTTCTTAATCTAAAAGAAACTATGGAATTTTAACATTCTTATTGATCAATGTCTTATAAGGCATTTTTTAAATAATCTGATATGAACTCAATGCAGATGAAGGAGTACAATCCTTCCCTCTCACCCCCACACCAGGAATCGAACTCACAACCTTATTTGTGCCACGCAGGCCTGTTTTGCTAAGCTAAATCTTTTAAAAACAAATAATTTAAATGCTTTCTATGTTCAGTTGCTTTATAGTGTTTGATTTTTACAACTTTCTACACTTTTTTGTAGTGTAGAAAAAATGCAAAATTTTTCATATTCACCATTTAAAAATATACAGTTTTTGTTTGTTGTTATTCAGATGCACAGATGACTTTCTCATCATCAATTTTTGCCCTATCTCATCCTGGGGGTAGTAAATGCCTGCAGAGGTAGGCTGCCCACGGAGACAGGGGGAATGGTCCAACTAGCTAAGTGTAAGATGACAGAGAAAGGCAGTTGTGGATCCCTGGCACGCCCCCGCACTGCGCATGCGCACCTGCCTCTGGGGCTGTTGTGCCCTGCAGCGAACGCATAGATACCACTCATTGACTGTATTTCTCTAATTTATCTTGAATCTGCTACCAACACTGGGCCACTGTTACTTCTTTTGCTTCTTTGCAAGTGCTTTTTTATCTTTTATTCTTTAACTTTGCGTATTTATTTACTTTTCCCCTTGAATCCAGATCTGACTTCAAAAACTGTGTTTAAACTTTTTCAGAATGTTTTTCTCTGCGATCAGTACAGATAGAATCAATGGTGTCAAATCTTCAATACAGATTCCTTTAGTAACATAAATTACTCTTTGAACTAGATTAAAGCTTGTGTCTTGAAGTTTGTCTTGTTTAATACAAATAGGGCCACCTTAAATTTAAATTTTTTGCATATTATGTCTTCTTCAAGTTGTTTCTTTTTTTCTTTTTTCTTTTTTTTTTGTGCAGGCTCTCACTATCTCACTACACAGCTTGGATTTGTAGTGATCCTCCTGATTTCTGCCTCCTTAGTGCTCAGATCACAGGCATGTGCTACCATGCTCAGACTCATCTGTCTTCTTTTCTCTTTACAATGATATTACTTTCTTTAATTTAATGAACTTTAATGGTATACAGTATTTAATCTTTCAATAAGGAATTAATGCTGTTAATAATTGTCATACACTTTCCTAGCATGCTTTCATTCTATTTTTTCTTTTTATTTCTATTTTGATCACTTTTCTTTCCTTTGTTTTGTTACTTATATTTTTATGAATATAAAAATGAAGTATATGACTAAATTGCATATAAAATAAGGAATTTCAGTAAACTAAATCAGACACAAGTTTAAATACCATGTAGTTTCTTTCTTATGAGAACAATGAAATACAAAGAACAATATAAAGAATGAAAATGTATTTATACACAATGGAGTACGACTCTGCCATAAAGAAGGATATGAGTCATTTCTGAGAAAAATGGATGTAGTCTGGCAATGTTCAGTGAAATAAATAATATACAGAAGCTGACAAATATCTCATGGTAAACCCAAGGGATAAGTCAATTAAAGACCAAAATTTAACAGAACAGGAAACAGGGAAACAGAATTTTTGCAAAAATGATACATATCAAGAGATGGAGAAAGGGGGCCAGGGAGATGGCTTAGTGGAATAAGCACTTGCCTGGCAAGTGCAAGGGCCTGAGTTCAACCCCCAGTTCTGCCAAAACAAAACAAAACAAAAAAGAGATGGAGAAAGGGGAAGGGTGGATTAGGGGATACAAAAGGAATTAAGATATATCATGCATATGTACCAATGCCTCACAATGAATGTAATCATATGTACTGAAAACAGATACTAATAAAAAATAGAAAGATAAAAAAATAAAGGATTTAGTGGCTTTTATGAATCTTATTTTTTGAAATGATCTTGGATACATACTGGATCCAAGAACAGTATTTTCTATGAAAACCATCTTATTTTATAAGAACTAATTTTAACATCTGGAATAAATTTAAAACAAAATAGCAGAAACTATAAATGTTGCTTTATTATTTTATCACCCCAATCTTGAATTCTGAATTGTCTGGCTAGAAAAGTGTATAACCGCTTTTGTTGATGGTAATCGTAGTATTTGTCCTTCTATGACTAAAAAACATTGTTCTTTTGTTCTTATATTTGCTGAATTATATCTCAACTGGATAAGGAATTTTGAATCATAAACTTATTCCATTACAATTCTGTATACACTGTTCTATTGTCTCCTATCATTTTCTGTGGAGAAGATAAGTTCAATAACTAGTAGATATTTCTGCTCCATTTTCATTTTCTAGGAGTTTAGTGTATTTCTCTAATATTACTTTAAAAGTTAAAAAAATACTGCAAAGCATTTGTAGACTTGTCTATCTTTTATTAATTTTGTCTGGTGCACTGAGGTCAAAAGATATCCAATCAGGGGCTTTAGGTTCCTACTAATTCAATTATCCGTGATTTGGATCCTTGTTTATTTTTTTATATTATACTCACTTTAATATTTTATTTATTTGGTACAAGGTCTCCCTATGCAGCTCGGACTCATAGTGATCCTCCTGTCTCAGCCTCCCCAGCGCTGGTATACAGGCGTGTGCCACCATGCCCAGTTTCAGGGCTGGCAGAGCAGTAGTGCCAGAGATCAAAGTTGGGACCCTGTGCTTGCCAAGCAGCTGCTTAGACTGCTGAGCTATCTGCCTACCCCTCATACTCACTTTAAAACAGCTGTATTATAATATACTTCACCTATCCTAAACATACACCCTTTAATGTCATTTATTAGCTTTAAAAATATGCTCAGGAAGCTGGCTAATCATCACTATCTAATTTTCAAGTTTCATCACTCCTGAAACTGTGAAACTGTTAGCAGCCACTCCCCAATTCCCTCCCACCCCTTCACACTAATCTATGTTCTGTCTTTACGGATTTGCCGACTTGGGCATTTCATACAAAAGGTGGCCAGCTGTATCTGGCACTTGCTTAGTGTGTTTTCAAGGATAATCTGTTTTCTCATTATCTATTCAAGCGGTCAAACAATACTTCATCAGATAGATGTCCTTTTTTCACATTTATCAATTGATGGACATTGGGTTGTCTCTTTTAGCATTATAAGTAATAATGCTATGAAAATTCACGCTGAAGCTTTTCTATGGCATCTTAATTTTTTTTTTTTTTCCAAATTCTCCTGGCCATATGCCTGCAGCAGAATTGCTCAGTCATATGTTAACTGACTGACAATATGAGCAATGGCCAAAATATTTTTTTTTTCTTCTTGGTACTGGAATCAAATTCAGTATTTTCAAAAATGGTTGTACCATTTTAGGCTTCTTACAAGAATTTATGAGTGTTTCAGTTTTTCCAAATCCTTGCCAATACCTGTTTATTTCTGTCCTTCCCGCACCTAATTTTTGAGACAGGATTTCATTATGTAGTTAAGGCTGGTCTTAAATTTACAGTAATCCTCTTGCCTCATCTCCTGAGTATTGGGATTACAAATGCCCCTCTAGTCCCAGCTTTTCTGCACTTTTGACTTTATCTATTCTAATGGGTGTAAACCAGTTTGTGCACTCTGGTTTTCATTCACATTCCTAGTTACAGAACGATACTGTCTTTTCATATGCCTACTGGCTTTTTTTTTTTTTTTGTACCAGGGATCAAACTCAGGACCTTGCACTTTCCAGACAGGCACTGGAGCCGCTGAGCTATCTCCCAGCCCACTTCCTGGATATTTTTATATTATGTTGGGGGGAGAATTCTATTTAAACCCTTTGTCTACTTTTGAATTTTTATTAAATTGTAAGTTATTTGTGTATTTTTGGGTGCATGTTATCTTCTTAAATACCTCATTTGCAAATATTTTCATTTGGTTAACCTTCCACTTCTGGACTTGATGAAGTCCAATTCATATTTTGTCATCTATGATTTGGTGATAACTAAGATACCATCATCTAATCGATGATAAAATGACCCACTTTGTTACATTTTTATACATGGTGTGAGTTGGGATCTAATTTCATTTGTTTTTTTCATGTGAGTGTCCAGTTGTTTCAGTATGATTTGTTGACCCTTCTTTCTCCATTGAATGCCCCACCATGGTATCTTTGCTGGCTCCAAATTAATTGAGCTGAATGTAAGGGTTTGTTTCTGAGCTAAAGATTCTAAGCTCCTAGGGGGCCAGCCAAATAGTTCAGCGGATTACAGCACTGGTAAGCAGGTGCAGGGACCGGGGTTCGAGTCTGGAGCCTGCCATGCCGGCCCCACCCACGGGGTGTGCTGAGATGGCAACTGAGTCTGGGTGTAGTGGTGCATGCCTGTAATCCCAGTTCTTGGGAGGCTATAAATGGGGATCACTAAGAGTCTGATCTAGTAGTGAGACCCTAAAAAAATTTAAAAAAGATTCTAAACCCCTGATACATATATCTGGGTCTCTTTAATTTTTATTTAAGTTTTAAGATCAACTTGCTAATTTATGCCAAAAAAGCGGGTGTTATTTTGATATAGAAACTTTTTAGATTAACTTGAAAAATACTGCCATTTTAATATTATGTTCCAATTTGTGAGCATGCAATGTTTTTAAATTTAGGTCTTTCAATAATTGTAGGTCCATTACTGGATGTATGTACAAATCTAGCTCTCCTTTGTTAAATGTATTCTTAGTTAAGAAATGTGTTCAAAATGTACAGCTAACTTTTAAATAAAAAATTATTATGGTAAAAATTATGGAATACTAATGGGATAAGTATGAGTCATGGTTTGTATCTAGTTGTTCCCTCAAAGCGTCATGAACTCATTGGGGTGGGCTTCTGGAGTTTATGATTACTTCATGACCCAATGCTGGGATTATGGGAGTGCTACACCCACCCTGGGGTGGATAGACTCAATGCAATATAAGGGAATACATTTTGCTGTCTTCCGCCTCCATGAACTGCTGCCCTCTGCCATGTGCTACTCTGCCTTAGAGCCAGCTGAGTACGGACTGAAACGTTCACAATCTGTGAGCTAAATAAACCTTTTCCTTTCTCAATTTTGGGTGCAGAGCAAAGTAAAGTGAAAAGTAACTGAGACAGTATGTTTAAAATTAGGGGTCTTATTGACAATGTTTAAATTGCTGAATAAATTTTTAAAATTCAATGTATTTTTAAATTATCATTTTATTCTTTTATGTTATTGTATATGGATATTTGATAGATTTTATTCTGGTATGTTAGGCCTAGTATAAATTTAAAACTGATTTCTTTATATTGATCTTATATCCCACAATCTTGCTATAGAAGTAGCTTTAATAATTTGTGGATTCCCTCAAATTTTCTATATACAAGATCATTTTATCTGTGAAAATACTTTTTTCTTTCCAATTGGTTTGTTATTTCTTTTTATTGTCTAATGGCCCTGGTCAGAACTTCTACTACATATTGAACAGAACTATGAAAGCAATTATACCAGTCTTATTCTTGATTTCAGAAGAAGTACTCAGCCATCCACCATTAAATAAGATACGAAGTGGGAGTTTTTTGTACCTATCTTTTAACAGGCTGAGGAAGTTTCTATGTCTAGTTTGCTAAAAAAAAAAATTTTTTTTGGGCAATTTTTTTCTTCATGTGAGATGATCATGTATTATTTTTTGAGTCAGTATGATTGAATTCCACATTAAACCAATCTGATCTTCCTGGAATAAACCTCTTTGTTCATGGTATATTATCAAGTTAGTGTATTATAGTTTAGTTGAAGACTGTTTTGAGTCTCTATTACTTTGTATCTTTTGGTCCAGTGAGATAGCTCAGCAGAGTAAGCCCTTGCTTAGGCAAGTGCAGGGTGCAGGCTTTGATCCCTAGCACCACATCCCATGCTGGCCCCACCCTCCAGGCTCCCTGAGTTAGCTACTGAGACTCAACATGGTGCCACATGCCTGTAACCCCAGCGCTGGGCAGGCTGAAAGCAGGAGGATCATTGATCCCAAGCTGTGTAGTGAAACCCTGTACAAAATACATTAAAAAAAAAAAACCTATACAAAATACATAAAATATATATATATATATCTTGTTCAAGTCAGTTACCTAATTTGTTGCCCTACGTTCCTAGGATTCCCTAGTAATCATTTTTATGTCTATAATATTGGTAGTAAGGTGATTAATTTTCATAGTCTATTTTTTTCCGAGTTCTAAGAATGTATCTGACCTTTTGTTCTTTATTGGCTGACTGGCACGTTTTCCCACAATACTGAAGATGCCATTCAATTGTAATTGTATTACAAAGTACTGGTGTACTTTTCCATACATCTAGATTATTTGGGACTAAAGTTAATCTCTTTACACTAGCAAGTATTTTGTGCAACTCCTTAAAATTCTTACAATTCAAGGGCATATTCTAGCTTTCTGAACATTTATTTTAGGGGAGCAGGGGAAATTAGAGCTTCAAACTGCCATTTGAACCAAGATATAGTTCACTTAAAATAATACATCAAAATAAAGTCAACTACTTAAGATTCAATGATCATTGTCAGGTCCTGCATAATACATTGAATGTGAAAAACCAACATTAAAAAGGCTGTGAGTCAAGTTATGTATCACAAAATGAGATGGGTTTAGAGAGATTAAATAACACATCTAGTAACATATACCTAGTAATTATGGAACAAATAGTCCTGACTGTGTGGTTTTGTCAGACTATAGAGCTTGTACTCCCACTTGCTGGTGATAAACTTTGTGAAAAGGGCCCTGAAATACTTTTGGTTTTATGGGCCATTCATTTTTCATTTCAATGATTCAACTCTGCTATTAATAAGGAAGCAAACTTAACAATACATAAATGAATGGACATAGCTGTGTTCCAATAAAACTTTATTTATACAAGAGGTCATGTGCTTATAAGCCATGGCTTACCCCGGCAATTACCAATATATCATACTGCCTCAGTCTTTCTCACAGTGTTTCGTGATTACCACACAGGTCAATCTCTTGTTTCTGGGTCTCTACCACAGTAACTGCCGTAATATCATAGTCAAAAGTCACCTATCCTTGGTCCTAAGATACCTTATAAGGTTTATGTTAACTATATTGAAAGATTAGATTATTCCAAGCACTGATTTTATATGTATTATCATACCATCATGCTACTGGTACATAAGAGAAATTCACATGTTACCCTACCAGGAGTATTCTGGCCCAATAAATCCACTCAATTATTGAAGCATGACAGAACAATACAAATCAAGGAAGATGATATGTAAATGAAAATTATAGTCAAGGTCCCTATCTTTGATAATGCCCCATGGGGGGGGGAGGGTAGGCAGATTCAGTATTATTTTTCCACTTTTCTCAGGTTGTTTTCTCCTCAGGCTTTGCTATCTCATAATCATCATAATTCACCAAAACTGTCCATCTATGATGTGTCATTTATGAATGAGTCACAACTTAAATAATATTCACTCTATTCATTTTTTCCACATTATAGAAGTGGATAGCACCACTTTCTAGTATGACAAATTTTTATGTGTTTATGACTAGAGAATAAGGCCTTTTATCTTTGGCTTTAAAAGGCAACAGAACAAATCTTAAAAGGAATTCTACTACTCAGTTTTTCTTTCATTTTCATTAGATCCATATTTTTTTAATCTTATTTATTTGGTACAGGATCTCATTGCGCAGCTTTGACTCGTACTGATCTTCCCGTCTCAGCCTCCTTAGCACTGGGATTACAGGTGTGTGCCACCACACCTGGTTTTGGTGGTCGGCACAGCATGCCCAGGGTTCTGGAGTGAGCATGGCATGTGTACAGGGATTGAACTCGGGCGCTTGTGCTTGCCAGGCAGGTGCTTAAACCCCAGAGCTTGAAATGTAAACTACACAGATTCCCAAACATTTTCAAGTTTAAAGCAGATTTTAATAAAATCAAGTGCTTGTGACGAAACTTGGATAAGCACCAGATGAGGTGCTTGCTAGATGGCCTTTAACTAGAGATACCATCAGTCTGAGGACAGCTTTTGCCCAGACTTAAAATTTGGTAATCAATGATAATTTGGTGTAGGCAGATTAGATGTTGTTTCCTTAACAAAATGCAAAACAAAACAAAATGGAGAAGTGGGAGGGACCAAAATATTAAGAATGAGAAAAAATAAAATTTAAAGTTAACACATTCTCAATCATCACAGGATGACTGAACGTACTGACAGTTACCCACAAAACAAGTTTCAATACCTGTCCCCATGCTTCACCAATCAAAGGCCAGATTGCTGAAGGTCTTTGGCAAAGCTTTCCTTTTTTTGGCAAAACCGGGGATTGAACTCAGGCCCTTGTGCTTGCCAGGCAAGCACTTCTGCTGCTGAACTATCTCCCCGGCCCCAGCAAAGCTCTTATTTCCTAGTTAAAAGCTAAACGCTCATCAAGCACAGCTGCTCCGCAGTTTTCCTTCCTCGCGCTGGAGATACCTGGGTCAACAAAATGCTGTACCCGGATGTGACAGCAGCAGAACGCCTCTGTCTCACAGCAGGCATGAGAGAAACCACGAGGGAAAAACTTTATCAATATTGAGCCTCTACACGACAATCAAATAACTTATTCCAGCTTAGCGTACTTGCTCTAGGAAAGCGCATCCCCATTACTTTATATCACTGTGCCTATAACTTGTGGCAGAAAACATTCCTATTCTTATCAATCATTTTTGGGCCACATAACATGAAGTAAAAAAAAAAATGCTTTAGGATAATTCTGAATATCATTTTCTCTTTCAAAATAATTAACTTGTTAGTAATCATTAACTGTTAAGTTTCAGTAATATTTTTTTTTAAAACAGGAAGCTATTAATATGCCTTCAGAATTTTAAGTTATACCGTAGAAACTGTGAAATGTGGCCAGCCAAATAGCTCAGCAGATTTAAGTGCCTGCAAGCAGGCGCAGGACCAGGGGTCCCTGAGCACCCTGAGATGGCATTGGAGACTGGGCGTAGTGATGTGCACCTGCAATCCCAGCTCTTGAGAGTCTCTAAATAGGCACATCACTACAAATCCGATCTAGTAGTGAGACCCTGAACACCCTGTAGACCCTTCCCTAAAACAAACAAAACTATGAAATACAGAAAGAAAATCTTATGAAGACTTATGTGATTTATAGATAAGCTCTTGTAATTTTTAAGAAGTTTCCCAAGTTACAAAAACGAATGTATCATTGTTATACAGCTGTTAAGAATAACTTTTGTATACATTTTCACTTGATGTTATATGTGAAAGGACTTAGGATGTTAGGATAAATGATTTAGTATCTGTAAGCAATTTACAACGTTAAGTAGAGGTTTCTTAACTGAAGGATAAATATCTTGAAGATATTAACTGCTTCAATGACTTTAAATTACTTTGTAAAATACAAGACAATTAAACGCTCCAATAACAAATTTAATTCAAGTGAATGGCAAAATAATGCTTCATTATACTATTCGTAACATAATATCAAGATATAGAAAAATTAAATAGCTCAAGTTAAATAAGGTTAAAAGACCTCAAAAACAATCACAAAATTCACGGTATCATGAAAATGACAAAAGAAGTATAATGTGGGTAAAGTATCAGAAATTTTCCAGTGGGCTCTTCTGGTACCAAAAATCAAACAAATAACATACTTGATTGGTTTTTTATGCCTGTATCTTGTATTATGAGCAGCTACTTTGAAGAAAACAATTCACAAGGTACTGAATATTGTTGATTTCTTACAATCTTGTTTTGAAATTTTGTACTACTGTTCTCATAATTTTTTCTTTAAAATAAAATTATAAAAAATAAATGATTTCAATAGAAAAAATCTTTTTTGCTGTTGAAAATTCAAACCTTTGAAATAAATAATGGAGACCCTAAAGACTTAAAAACTAACAAACAACAAAAACCTAAGATGTTAGGTGAGAAATGAACAAGGTGATAGGTACTCATTCAATTGTCAGGCTATAACATGGAAGTCACTTTGTGACATTTGTGCTAGTGTCGCTGATAACACCAGTACAGGAAATAGCTGGAAAAAAACACACAGTTAGAAAAATTAGGTTACTGAATCCAAGAAAATGCTATCTGTTTGCCACACCAAATTAAAAGCTGTGAGGAATCCAAAACGCCTTTCCTGCTAAACCAGAAGGGGGCCTCAAACCCGAGGCTGGTGCTAGCAAATCCATGCAATCTTCAGCAGCTGAACAGCATACAAAGCCAAGTCTTGAAATTTATCCCTTCCTGTTAGAACTCAAAAAAAAGTCAAGTATACATCTAATTCAGTTTTAGAAAGCCACAAAAAGGCCTCACAATGGAAACATTTCACTAAAAATAAAACACTCAAGACTAGTTAAAGTCAGGTTGAGATACAATTTCATGTTACATTTATTATTTTTCATTAAGTTTTTATTTACATATGTTAAGAAAAGGCATACAAAGTGTATACATGTATGTTAGAGAAATATTGCTTAAAATCACCTTTTCTTGAAACAGCAGAATTCTACTAGAGTCAAGAAAAGGACCACACAAATTTTAAATGGCATTAAATGAATAAATTCTTATCTAAAGCACACACACGCACAAGGTTATGGATAATGGTAATATTTGCTCTATATATTCAGAATCCAACAAATGACAGTCATGTGTATCTGTATTTATCCCTAATATAAGAAACTTTTGTAGGCAAAGGAATGAATCTATTGCTTAAAACAGAAGTCCAAAACAATTCACTTTTTCAGTACTTATTCATGAAATGATATTTCATTATAGTGTCCAGATAGTTAATCAAACTGTTATCACCTACCAATTATGGACTATGGATAAGGCTTTCAAAGTAAATACAAAAGTCAGTAAAACCGTCTTAGCTCTAAAAATACTGAGTTTCTGGTGAGGAAAACACTTATGAACTCAGCTAACGACATCACACTGAATTTTTACTTTTAACACTAATGAGATTAATTTGTTTCTGGTACATCAAATTCAAAACAATGTTTACACAAAATTGATATGACTGATTGCTTTTTTTCTCTTTTCTAGGGGGCTCAAGGGCAGAAAAAAAAATATATATATATATTTTTTAAAGATAAACTTGAACAAAGGTACATCTTTAGAGACTTAAAGGTAAATGGGGTGAGCTAAAAACTCCCCTGGCAATATATTCCAAAACTCGGTTTCCTCCAGGTGAAGAGTACTTCTCTCTCAGCAATAGTCCCTACATTTGTGATGTTTGCAGCCCTCACTGAATAAATTGGGCTCCATTGACATTTTCGCAAAGCTAATTAGACCACATTTTCAGAAATAATGCATTGCATAATAATCATCCTGTGAGATCAACTAACTCTTGTCTTTCAAAGTACAAAATGTTTCTATGTGTACACAACACAAGCATTAGCCAATGAATTTAATTGAATAGTGGGCACAGGGAAAATTTTTGAGGCTGAACATGACATAAGGTGGTCAGGATCAATAGGAGATAGAAAAGAAGTATATTAGGAGTTAATAACCTAGAACTTAAAAAAATCCCCAAACTTGAATTTGCATAATAGTCGTTCTATTTCATATTACTTATTAATGGGGAAAACATCATTTTATGTTTTTCTTTCCCAGGTAGTAATAATGGATCAATTAGATGAGAATAAATATGCATAGGATCTCGTCTGCTGTAATAGCCCATAGCTATTCAAAGTCTAATGAATTAATGCCAGTCTGACTCCACTGCAAATATATGTAGAAAAGTAGCATCTACACTATAGCAATTGGTTCCCAGAAATTAGTGATCGTGGGGGGTGTTATCACTTATAAGAAGTCTACAAAAAACCTCCAACCTCTTTTCTCTCAGGCTCAGGGTATGTTTCTCAAGCAGTTTTTCTTAGCTGTCCCTGTCTCCTGTCTACAGAAAACCATTTGACATCAAACCTTTAAGTACTGCTCTTTATGTCACATACATCAATGGATCCTGTTAGAAATCCATGTTGCTTAAATATTTCTACTCAACTGGCTTAGGATTAGTATTTTAAATTATTTAAAGCGTCAAAGACAGTGTAATTTGAAATTAAACAAGTCTTTTGGCTTAAAGACAGCCATATCGGTCTTTAAGCCAAAAGACAACTTCCACTCGAGACATTCTTCAGTGTTGCTTTTCTTTCTGATCATCTTTTATCTCACAGGTAGCCATAAGCATGTAGTAAGATTAAGAGCAGGAAAAAAATGCTTTTAACATAGGCAGTATTTTAAATAAAACTAATGAGCATCCTCAATGTCAAGGAAAGACTTTAGATTCTTTGAGATTAAATGTAGTCAGCAACAAGCATAAGAGAAGATTTCAACATACCAAATACCCAAATATGAAATACTGCTAATATTTTCTTTTTAATATAAAATCATGGTCTTATTCCCAAATGATACAAGACCCAGTTTTTTTCACTGACACTCTTAAAAAGATACTAATCTTGCAAACAGGACAGTTTTCATACCACAAACTTACTCTTTTCTAATGAAATTCTGGTCTTTTGTACAATACCTTGGGGCAGAAGACCTATGTATATAGTTGGGATCAAAAGTACACCTGAATTTCAATTATTTTATTATTTTTTACTCATTTACTTGGTTAATAAAATTCTTCCAAAAACATCCCATAATAAAGAGTCTGAAAGAAATGCATTGTCTTACAATTAACTGTTATTACTACTGGGATAACCCAGACACAGCAAATGCTCAATTTCACCAAATATATTGTTAGTGGAGCCTGAAAAATCTAAGTCTCTGATTAAGAACAATCCACTTAACCACAATTAACAAGAGTACACTCAATCCTTTCCAAGCTTCCCCATACCTCAGTACCTAGATTTTCCTCCACAATTCAATTTCATGGCTCACATTAACATATGGAGTAATAGATTTCCCAGTGATATAGCAAAGATACAATCTGATCCTTATCATGCCATGACTGCTAAATTTAGTGGCTACTGTTGCTTTTTCTTTAAACTCTGAGCTGCTTTTAATACTTACTTGATCTGCTTAGGGACAATCTAAAAGCAATTGCGTTTAAAAGATTTGTCTGTAAATATTTCTTTGGTGCATGACAATGTAGGAAGAGAAGGATATGCACCGCTAAGCACGGTGGGAGCACTCAGTAGGACTGAACTTTAAGCCAGAAAATCAATTAATACCTGAGAGCCATTTCCTTTCAAAAACAAATTATAGGGGCTTTGCCGGATAGCCCAGTTGTTTAAAGCACCAACTGGGGCAATGCAATCAGGCGCAGAGGTCTGCGGTTCGATTCCCAGTCCCAGAAGCTGCACCTGCGCTGCCCTGAAGGCAGCATGAAGGAATCAAAAAACCAAAAACCAAAAAAACAGAAACTCTTTCTCAAAAACAAATTGTATGTGTATGAGCAAAATAAAATTCAAAATCCTAATGGAAGCATGAAAATAGAAAAAAAATAGAAGTAAATCACTCAAATTTATTGATCACAGTTTGAAACAATCCAGATTAAAATGTTCAAGCAAACTGAAATACTCAACTGTCACAATGAAGACATTTTAGAGCAAATTATGCTGCAATATGCTACTATGATTAAAAGCCACCTAATCTGGAGAACTCTGCAACAAAAAGAAAATGAAGCAGGCAGATTTCTTACACTTTTCCACAAAGAAGAGGTTGTGATCTTGTTTTAGTTACAAACATAAAGCGCGACTTTTATCTTTACCTCGCATCACAGGTTCCCATCCGGAGGTATTACAATTACATTCGAAGAATATACACACGGCTCAATACCGAGAACAAACTATTTTACAATACATGTATTTAAAGTCTAAGTCCACTATAACAAATACAGTATTAAGGGTAATCATTTTACACATACTCTCCAAGCCAAGAAGAGATCCTCCCACAGCTTTCCTTGGACTCGTTTTTAAAAATGTACAAATGTTACCGGACACAAATTAAGATAAGGAGCAGCAATGAAGTACACCGTATGTTCCCATTGTAGTCTAAGCCCTGGTCTTTGTTTTCAATATTCCAGAACCACTGAAAAGAAAGCTAAATATCCATCCATTAAAATAATATTTTCCCATTATTGCTGGCGGAAGTTACACTTCTGACAGAGATTCTATCCGAATTTGTCCTAGCCTGACTATTCCTGCTTACATTTGCTTGATTCAATTCTCTTGTAATTCTAGGAACCTGCAATACAACCACCCTGGATAACAGGTCCTTAGCAGGACAATCTGATGAACCAACAGAGGGTAGACATTAAACAGGAATGCAAAGTTATTTTTCTAATGAAAGTTATAAAGTAATTGTATATCAATGACAAAAATTTTGCTTTTTACTAGCTACGCACCCATCAGGTATCAACCCACCTACCCTCAATAAGCACGATTTCCCTCCATCTCCTCTACAGTTGCTGCAACTCAAACCAAAACACCAACCACGCCCTTTATGCTCTGGGTCAAGCTACCTTTTGTCCCCCATCCCAAGTCCAAAAACGTACATCTTTTACCCATCGGGGTTTGCATCGGTTTAATAACCCACGCTGCCTCTTTCAGAGGTGCCTTCGCTCAATTCCTAGGGACGATGCTTTCTCCGGGGCAGGTGCGGACCCCCGAGGAGGCACCACGCTTACCTCCCACACACCTGCAACCCCTGGCGGGAGGCTGGAGGCCGGCTCCCCGGCTGCGCCTCGCTCCGTCCGCTCCTCCTCTGCCTGTCGCTCTCCCTCTCTCTCCCGGGAAACTACATACAGTCCAGGCTGCGCCTCCGCGGCTCGGGGCTCAGGCTCCGCCTACCCGTTCCCCCGTTGGCGAGCAGGCGGCTGTCGCTCCTCCCCCTGCTGCTCCGCCGCTGCCTGGCCGGAGGCGGCGGGAAGCTGCAGCCGGGTGCTTTCCCGCTCCTCCGCGCGCGGCTGCTCGCCGCCTCCTTTCCTGTGGCCTCACACCTGGCGCCGCTGCCCCGCCCGCTCCCCAGGGACCCAGGTTAGGCGTCTCGCTCTTAGCTCAGGCTGCCCGCTGCGCGCGGAACTCGGCGGTGTCTCTGGCCAGGTCGTCCCCACACCGCATCCTCCCTACACCCCAGCGACGCGTAGAGTCCCCAGCCCAGCAACTCCGCGTTCCTCACCGCGGCCCCCCACCCTCTTCCTCTGCCCAGCTAGCCCGCCCCCTCAATGGGTGAGGCGTCCGTGAGACAAGCCCTGCGTCCCGATTGGTGCAGGTGAGAGCTGGCCCCGCCCTCCCTCTCCCTTCCTTGCACCCAGTCTCTACATCTCACCTCCTCCCTTACAAGCAGGGAACTCTCTTACCATTGGCTGAAAGTGTCCCCACCCATGGCCTTAGGCTCGCTCGCACTGCCTGCCGGGAATTGTAGTCCAGAGAGGAAAGAAATAGCCATCGGCCACGACAAGCAGAACTACCAGTCCCCATAGAACCTTGCGCGACTCCGGCTGGGCAGGATTCCGGACAACGCCTGGTTCCTCTCGGGTCCTTCCGGCGTCGCCGGAGTGAATTGATCCGGGAGTTGAAGAGGGCTCCAAAGGTGGGAAGTGAAGTGTGTGTCTCGGTGGCCGGTAAGGTGTGGTTGTTCTGTCAGTCCTCATAGCTCCGCACGGAGCAGAAGAGGTCTGGGGTTACATGGGGCCCGTGGCTGAGGCACTGGGGCTTGGTTCTGGCAGGCGGAGCAGACGGGGCTGGGAGCGGGGCCCTATGGGCGTAAGCGAGGTTGCCCTACGCGAGTGGCGTAAAGCGGGTTTGTAAATGCCGCCCGCTGGGTCGGGGCCTGAGCGCCTCCAGGAAGTCTCGTAGGTGAGGGCGGGAGGGGAAGGGTGAGGCTGGCCTCTGGTGCCCAGGGAGCGGGGAGAGGGCGGATGTGCCTGGGGTGGGGTCCTCCGAAGGTGTGGCGTGGGGTAGGAGGTGAGGCTGCTGTTTCCCACTGCTTGCTCAGTAAGCTGGGGAAGCAGGAGGAGGAGGAAGGGGTGCTTGAAAGTCTGCTTTTGGGGTGAATGGGGTTGTGCCCTCTGAGGGCAAAGGAGCCCTGGAGAAACAGGAGTTGGATGTTGACAGATGTACGGATTCAGATCCAGTTTAAGACGTGGCCCCTCTAAGGAGATAGCTTTTCCGAAAGCCAGCAGCTTGATCCCCTGAGGTGCACTCCCTAAGTCTGTCTGCTGTTTTCAGAGCGCTTACACTTCGTGATGCTGATGGGGAAACTGAGGGAATAAGTGAAGTGTCCAGGGTCATACCTGTAGGGACAAATCTCAGTGTGGTGCAGCAGAAGTTCAGGTTCTGAACCAGAGCTGCTGCTGACAAAAGGAGTAAGGAGTAAACAGTGGAGGAAGTTGCAAAGTAATGGTATTTTATTTATATCTAAAAAGACGTTTGAAAGGTGAAGTGATTGTGGGTTTTTGTTGGGGTTTTTTTATATCCTTAGGTGGGGTGAAATTCCTCACTGAAGGGTCCTCATTAACCTTTTGGAAAACGAAAGAGCCATCATGTCAACGTATATATTTTCCTTTTTATTAAGGTTATGTTAAATGAAAGTCTCCCAGAGACCGTTTTTATGGGCAGCGTTTAACAACATATCCCGTCATTGCAGTTCAAAGAATTTTTTTTTTCCTCTTACTTTTCTCTCATTTTGTATAGCTTGAGAGTACTGGAATTAGAATTGTTTCACAGAACGTATTTTGTTATTTTTTAAAATTATGCAACAGCAAGGAATATTTACTGTTTATTATTAGAAAAGACATGCATTTCTTGGGGATACCTTTTTGTGTGAGGTTTTTAATTGGTTTTCTTTTTTTATCTTTATTCTACAGTGCATTTGTGTGTGTGTTTTGGATAATTTTTCAGATTTGTAGAAATATATTCACTAATATTAAGATTTTTTGTGTTTATATTACACGAAGGTTTAAACTTACAGCTATCAGGAAATCAGTCATGATTTATAGTTATATAAGTTGCCCATCAGAATATGTATTTTGAACGCACCATACAGTTATTAGTATTTTCAAAAGTCTAACTTTTAAATGCAAAATCTTTTTCAAGGATCAGAGGTATTATGTTTCTGTGGTTAAAGTTAACAGTTTGTTTCTAATATTAAGATAGAGATGTGATACAATAGAATGAAATAAAATCAGGAGTAATATAGCACCATAAGTGAAGAAGCACAATTGAGAAAGACCCAACTAAACAAATGGAAAATTGTGTAGGATGACCGTTGGATAGATTAAAAAGGTGAGGTAGTTTAGGTGCACATAAACTGGTTGGAGCCATTGGTATTATAACAAGACTGTTAATGTATTTTCTACCGGACAGTGTGGGCATTTATCATGTGTATTTGTTTTTATCTTAGGTCCAGCCTTACATTAAATTCTATCTCTAAGGTCCACTATAGTTTTGAAATTTGACATATGTTACTATGAGGGGTGACATGCTAGAGCTCACAGAGTGATGTGTTTTTATTGTTGTTTGTAGTTCCCCAGTGTCTACATTTGTTCTTCATTTTAGGCTTTTAGGAGCCTTGCGCCAGCTTTTCAACATCCTTTCCAGTAGGACTTAGACTACTTGCTGGTGAACCAATGGAAAGTGTGCCACACGTAGCATTGAAAGTTCCAAACGTTCATCTTCAGTTCATTAGGATGTTTTCCATATATTTTTCATAAGGATTGTGAGGTCTCTGAGAGCAGGGGCTCTGAAATATTTGTCCTTGTAGTCTCAATGGATAGAATAATTGAGTACCTATTTACAGAGAATAGTCTGTGAAGTGACTTGCCCATGTCATTTGACTAGAAACTGGAACCACGGCATCATCTAGGTCTTCCAGTGGCACAACTTTAGTATGGAATAAAAACTTGTCACCCTTATTTTATGTGAGGAAAACACATGAATTAAATATTTAAATATCGTTATTGTTTTACTGTTTAATGTTGTCAGTGTACCTTCTGTCCCTCTTGGAGCTTTCCGTTCCTATCCCCAGCTTTTCTCATTTATGATGCTAGATTTGGAGGCGTTTTTTACATGTTCCTTTTTCCTACCTTGACTGTTCCCACTTCCTTTCCCAGATCTGGCCAACTCCTAGTCAGTTTTGAAGTTTCAAATATCCTGCCTTAAGGGAGCTCTCCCTGACATTGTTTGACCCCCTTCCTTCCCCAAACCAGAGCAGTTTATACCACTTCCATGCTCAAAATAATGATTTTTACATGTTCAAAATAGTCCATATTTTCTTTGATACTTTGATACTTTTGTTTGTTTTGGTACTTAGTTGATAAACGTTTGTCTCCTTTAGGCTGTAAGTTACCTGAGCAAGGCCTTTTTATCATATGTCTTTTCCCACTACTTACACTACCTGATATAACTCTATCCATTCATAGTGCCCCCAGGCTTCTGCTAGGGACAGAAATATTGCAGTGAATAAAATAATAATCCACCTCCTGGAGGACTGAGAAATGCAAGGATTTTCAAATGAACTAGAGCTTAACATTTAGATTAGCTACAAAGGAGTTATTGCCACAATTTAATACAAATTATAGAAAGGTTCTTTCTTGGATAGCTTTAAAACTTCATTGGGTAGTTTTCTATGTGGGGATGACAGAGAAGTCATTTTCATTTATGGCAGAATTCTTGTTTAGGTCTCTCAATATTGAAGACCTTACCTTTGTCCTGCCTTTTGCAAGTATCATTCATTATAATATAGATAGGGAAGAAAATTTTAATAGACTCTTTCCTAATGTCTCATTTTTATCCTCCAAACTGTTTTATCTAGGTAGCATTAACACTGAAAGCTTAGGACATCAAGGAAATAGGAAACTTACTTATTAAACTCAGAGAAATTTAATTTTTAGAATTTCTCCAGAGCCACGGTTTGAATTTGAATCTCCATGCTTTTTCTTTTTTCTTTATGCTTGTTTTTAATGGTGTTGTGTTCCTATGATTTTGTACCTTTAGTATCACTTACTTTGGACAAGGTGAATTTGGAAAATTGAGTACTTATTTCAGAGACCTTGTATTTGTATTCTTGAAAGTTTTCATAATACGGTATTTTATTGGATCTTAAGGTAATACCTTATTTACTTAAACCTATGCACTTAAAAGAATAAAAATATCATTATTTTTAAAATATGTAGACAGAATCCAGAGAGAGATTATATTACACTTCAGTCTTGAGTAAATTCTAAAATCATTTTGCAGTACCACACTAGTAGAAGAAAATATACCCAGTAGCTTTGAGTTTCTCTAGACTTAGACTGCTTTCATAGATTTACCAGTACACTTGCTCGCAAAATATTGTCAAATAGTCTTTTTTTTTTTTTTTTTTTTTTTTTGTGGTACTGTGGCTTGACCTCAGGACCTTGTACTTGCCAGGCAAGCACTTATTCTACTGAGCTATCTCCCCAACCCCAATATTGTCAAATATTGTTTGGCTTTAAAATCTAAAGTTGCTCCCTTTAGAGTTTTTATTACTAAATATGTTTAGGTCTGTCCTTATGTTAACTTGAATCTTGAATAACAATTTCATATTTACCTAGCATAATCAATATGTAGGATATAAAACTAAGGTAATTTCTTTTATGTTAAACTGCTAAGATTATTATGAATACTTAGAATTTTAAGCGAATTTCATGATTTTTTTTTCTCCTGTATGATGCAAACAGAAAGTATGATTGGATGTTATAATGGATTGCAGGTATATCACTCCCTGGAGTGTTAGGCAAAGTGGCAGTCTGACAAATCACTACATTTCTGTCCCATCTTTTTTCTTTGAATGATTGTACACTATTAAGGGCAGGGACTGTGTCTTGACCTTTTATCACTGCGTCTCCAGGTAGTTTAGACTGTCCACATTACTGACATGGATACTAGATTAAAAAAAAAAAAAAAAAAAAGGATGCTTACGGGAGTTTATACTTCAGTTGATATGAAGTGAAGGGATGAGTGGATCATTGTGAGCATTTAGCCTTGCTGCTACATTACTTCCTCATGCATCAAATCATTTGATAATTAGGGTCATAGCTGATAAGAAGGGAGAAACTGATAGTTTCTCTGATTTTCCTTCTAGTCTGTGGTACTGGAATCTGTCTCCCTACCTTTTTTAGCCATCCTGTCTTACTTCAGGATGACCTGGAATCCAGCTGAAACTATTTGTAAGGAATGACAAAATCCTAAGAGGACACTCCTGCTGTCTTCTCATGTTTAATGCAAGGTTATACAACAAAAGTCAGTTGAGAATGTTAAATGAGTCAGATGCAGTCTCTGAAGCAGCAGCCTCTCTGTACTAGTTCAAATTGCTGCAATGTTTTCTTTGTTCCAAAAGATTTGGGATAATGTTGTGACCTCTTATTTAGAAATAAACATGCTTTGTGGGTGCCTTTATTCATATTAAAATTGGCATTTTTGCAGTATCTTCAAAATTTCTGAGACCTCCAAGGTTATACCTTAATTTTGGTGTTTGTACTTAAAAATGAATTAAATTTTTGGAAAGTACAAGTTACAAGAGATATCGTGAAGATACTGTTGTTCCTTGACCCACTCTTCTTCTTGTGACTAATAGCACTTGGATTAGAGAAAAATTAGGAAGGAAAAGTAAAGTTAAAGGGTATCTTGAGATAGTACCTTGACCTTGTTAGCACCTAGAGTTAATCAGTTTTTTTGAGAATAAAGATTTATCCACTTCTTGTGCCTTGAAGAAGTGTTTTGGTACATGTAAGATTAGAAGTGATGCAGAACAAGTAGACAGAACCCATAGTAATAGATATTTTATATTGTGATTTTAAGTAGGAAAACACTGGTGGTTTATTTTTAATTTCTGTGAGTTTTTAAAGGCAGGCATTGCTAAAATATTGAAAAAATTAAATGAAATCACAAATGCTAGTAAAAATGAAAAATAGAAAGCGATGTCCCTCAAGTAAACATCAAGTGAGTATTTATTTAGACAGTTGATTCTGTCTAAATGAGGCACTACATTGAGAACTATTTGGGATAAAAAAATGAGTATCCCCAATGGGACAGATTCATTTCCTGTCTTCCAATGAGCATTTTCCTTTAAATTTTGTTCAATTCGGGATTTAACAAAAAAGAGACACTGGGATAGAAAGAATATATATATTTCCATAGCTAAAACTATTTTATTTTTCCCTTGAATCAGTTGTTTCCAAATATCTTACACACAGTTGTTGTTATATTTGTTATTGTTATTGCCATTTCATATCAGCTAATGCCAAGGAAAAGAGCTCTTTGATTCTGTTTTCATCTTTTCATTATGCTGTGCAGATTATCGCCTTTTATGAATTATCTCTAGGGCATCTTTTATCACATCTTAATTTTTCTGTGCTATCCAGCCTCCTCCTAGGCCATGACATTATTCTCTTATGTACAATAAGAGAATAAAAAATAATTTGAACACTATTGTGGTATATTATAGTAAAGTATTGGTGGCCAGATTCTTTTTTGTTCCTCAAAACTGAAAATTAGCTTTGGGAAACATGTAAATTTCTGCTGATAGCCCAAATCATCTTACACCTTCATTTTGGCAAACGAGGGAGAAAAAGGTTTTAAAATATTCTGTGAAGTTGCTGTGACATTATAATGTTAATATAGATAGCCATTGTGTATTCTGTGGAGGGGCCAGACTAAGGTGAAGATAGGCATCTGGGTTCCAAAATTAGGGAAACTCTGTGTCATTCAAGTCAGAATCCATGTTCTGGACCTCCGTCACCCTCATTGTAGCCCTGATACAAACAGTTCCTAGAACTTTGGGTAAAATATCAGTAACAATACAAATTGGACTGCTTATTGAATGTCAGCCACTACATAAGCGCTTTACATCACAATTAGTACTCTTAGCTGTCAGGGTGAGAACTTCTGTGTGTTTCCATTGATTTCTGACTGATTTTAGAGAGAAAGGTTAAATGACTTAAGTGAAATTACCCAGTGGAACAAAAATTCAAACCTCAAGTCTTTAAATCTACGAGCTTATTTCCTATATTGTTTATCTGCCAATAGGAAAAAAATTACTTCTTGAGAACATTCTAATTTCTGTATTAAGAAATAGTACTCCCTAAAATGTGACAGGATGTGTTTAACTTATAACATGAGTTAGAGGTTTTAACAGTACCAAACAAAATATCCCCATACTGTACTGATCCCATTCCTGATCAGTCACCATCCACGTTAGATAAAGCTTGAGGGTCTTGGTGTGTGGTCATTAGTCTGTGGATGACACAAAGAGCAGAACAGCTGAATTTACAGGTAGTGTAGTATGGCATAATGACTCGTGTGTCTAGTACAACAAGGTGTTGTAGTGTAATAGCTTATTTGCTGAAATGTCTCACCATTCTGTTTTGTCTCAATGTGAGTTTCTGTGAACTTTTATTTCTAATTTGTGAAAGTTTTCTTAAATTCCTTAGCATGTATGACAAGAGTCAAGTTGTATTTACTGTTTAGAGACTGAGATCCTGATCTGAGTTATGAAGAAATATGGGCTTAATTTTGCCTTTAACCCTTCTGTGAGGGCCACTCACCCTTGTTCTTCCTAATGTTTTGTTCATAATGCTTGTGCAGTGATAGTTCTAGAGTAGTGATTTTAAAACTGAAGAGGAGAAGGTGGTTAAGAGCTCCGGAGAGCAAGAAGGACCAGTAAACCATTGATGCTTAGCAAGTATACTTATTAGATGAATGAACACTTTATGATGTTTCTTTTTCATACGTAAGAATATAAAAAATTTTATTTGAAAAATGAAATTCTCTCTTAAGAGGGTTAAAATAATTTATCAGTTTTCTGACTTTGTACATATCCTGGCTAAAGGTATGTAGAGGAAAACTGACTTCTAGATTTCTTTTTCTTTTTTTCTTTTTTTCCATTTTGTGTATTTGGTACAGGGTCTCACTATGCAGCTCAGACTCATAGTGAGCCTCCAGTCTTTAGCCTCCCCGGCGCTGGGATTACAGGCTTGTACCACCACACCTGGACTCAATTGCCTGCTTATGTTCTCTTATTTTTCTCTGTCTAATCACAGTAGCTAATATGAAATAATTTTATGTGCCACAAACCATTCCCTGTAATAATACATTAAACCTTTACAACCTTAAGAGATAGATGATACCGTTAACATCTCACAAATGAGAAAACTGCTCACCTTTCTAGTAACAACTTTCTTAATGTTGCTAGGTATAATTGAAACATTCCTGTTCCTATTTTCCCTCAGATAATGTTGTGAATTATGTGGTCTTTCTTGACATTTTAACTGGCTTGTGTAAATCAGCTCTTTCACTATAATGTGATTTTAATTTCTAAAGAGAAAAGGCTTATTATGATCTCCCTTGGTTTGGGCCCTTGATAAGATAGTATACCATAGCAGGAGCACATAGTAGAGCAAAACTGCCCACTCATGAGATAGGGACCAAAGAATGAGGAGGTGGCTGGGGTCCCATAGTCCAGGACATATCCCCAGTGACCGTAAGGCCACTAGGCCCCACTTTAAGGTTCTACATCTTCTTGTACTGCCATGATGAACAGCAGACCTTTGCACAGAGGGCCTTTGGGAAACAGTCATGATCCACAGTGCAGTATTCTGCTCCTGACTCCTTAAAGTTCATGTCCATGTCACAAAGCAAAATACATGCAGTCCATCTCCAGGAGTACCAAAGTCTCAGCTACTGTAGCATTGCTCAAGAGTCTTAAGCTCAAAGCCTGTGAGACTCCAGAGATACCTGTGAGACCCTACAAAATTTAAGAAGTTTCATATTTCTAAAATATAGTGGTTAAATAGGTATAAGTTACATATTCCCATTTTAAAAGGGAGGACTCAGGGAATAGAAGAGAGGGATTGGTCTAAGACATCAGAATCAAGCAAGGCAAACACTACATAATGTAGCTCCTTATCCATGCAGCATCTGAGACACTGGCAGATTATGGGCTTCTAAGGGCTTGGGCCACCCAACCCTTCCTTTACAGCCTCGTAGTTGCAGCCCAAATGACCTGCTTTCTATGAGCAATACTGCATGTTGCTGGCACCTTTCCTTCCATTGCATGAAGCTTCATTCCCGCAGCTCCTTGCATTGCTCTGTGAGAGCTGCTTGCAGGAATTCCAACCCCACGACATATTTTCTGGCCTCCCAGCTATTTGAAGTCTTGATGCAGCCCACTATGATCCTATAAATCTTATATTCTGTGTGTATGCAAAATCAGCATCGCATGAAGAGTAACAAGGTTGGCCACCAATTTGAACTGTACCTGTACCTCTTGAAATCTGCGTGAACACAGCTACAGCAACTTGTAAGTGCCTTACTGCCCAAACATGGGAAATGAATCCCAGGAAAATAATTCCCTAAGTGATTCTGGGTGGCAGGGTGCCCCACAGCTCTTTTTTCAAAAGATTCTAGTCTAGAATGT
>NW_004524631.1:9041530-9051639 GCF_000260255.1 Octodon degus
GACCCACCCTGATCTTCCGCTAAACTCCCATCTCTGGGTAGCTTTCCTTTCCAATAGTTTGTTCTTGGGGATCAAGCTTTTAATATGGACCTTTGGGTCTTTCAGAATCCATATTTCAGTGTGTCTTGAAAAAAATAGATTAAAGATTTGAAGGAACTGATTTATAAGCATATGCTTGGATTAACTTGGCTTGTCAGTTAAAGAATACATACTTAGAGCAGACATACTGGGATTAGCAGTGAGTCCAAATAGAGATAGATAGAGAACACTTTTAACAGGCATATTTCCATCTTCAGGCATTATCCTGTCATTTACTAATATCTGTTTACAGTCTTTTAAACTCAACTTTCAGGTGATGTTTTAGGTAGAATTTCTGCTTCTTGATAGTTTGTATGACTTATATCGTGATCCCCTTGCCAAAGTCTTGTGCACTTAGAAGTGGAGTTTTTTGGAGGTGGCTGAATCATGGGTATATGACACTTCAGTTCACTGATTGGTTTAGCATTGTTCTGGGTGTAAAGTATGGAGTTACTGAAGAGAGAAGACTCCACCCCCACCCCCAGGTGTGGGTGGCACAAACCAATAGGCTTAGATGGAATAAAATGGAAAGGAAGAAGGAAGTCATGCTTCCTCCTGTGTGCCACACCACGAACTATTTCTTCTCTACCATGCCCATCTTCCATGCTATCCTGCCTTAGAACTGCCCAGTTATGGACTGAAATCTCCATAAATGGTGAGCTAAAAGTAACCTTTTCCTCTTTTAATGCATGAGTGTTAAGTATTATGTCCCAGCAATAAGAAAGTAAGACACTCAGTAAACACTCATCCATCAGATTTACAGAGGTACTGAAGAAAATACGTATTTGCTTTTATTATTTGTAAAAGAAAAATACAAGCATGGAATCATGCGTCAATTTTCTCCTAGCTATTTTCCTCATTGCTCGGGCAAAATACCAGGGCAAGTTGTGGCAATGCGATGTGAACTCCACAGGGTTTGTGTGGTGCCTTCCCTACAGGATGTTTGGTGGCTGTATCTCATGTGGGCTGGCTTTGCTCAGGCCGTGTGGCTTTCTTTAGGTGTGCATCTTTTCTGGCTTCTCCAGCTTCCTAGGTTCTCTGCACTTTTGGCCTCACTGTAGCAGTTTTATGCACTTGCCCTCTTGGGCACATTGTCTTGGGCCTTTGTCTGAAGCTGACTGGAACCTTCCCTGACTCTACAATTCTCACTTTTTGCATGCCTGTGAAACTGGCTCTGTGTGGATGAAGTCAAGGTCTGTGGCCAGCACCAGCCAGGCCTCCTTGAATCAGAACTACAGATGCCTCTTGAGTGCCTAGACAATTGAGCACTGTGAATTGTATCCATGGGAACAAATTCCCTGAAAGGCTGCTCTGCAGGAAGGTGCGTTAGAGCTTTCTTTTCAAAGTCGGGTCTTTCTGTTTTATAATTTTGTGAAAGGTTGGGTATTGGTAGTTTCTGTGATGCATTTAAACTATCTTTTCTATTGTCCTGTTGTAAAGGACTTTGCTTCTTTCTTAATTGTAGAAAGCAAGCTTTCCTCTGCCAAAATTTTACAGGCCAGATTTCATAGATACTTCCTTTCTCGTGAAACTCAAAGCATTAAAAATGATTTAGCTCTGCTGTTCACTCTTGATTCCCAATGTAAAGCTGATTAAAAGCCCCCAACAGTAGCCACATCATAGCCTAAATACTGGGCTGCCTTAAGATTTCCTTCACCAGTTTAGTCAGCTACCAGAGTCCTGTGACATTTTTTTTCTTTTTAAATGAAATTAGGACAGGGTGTACAGGATGCACAGGTCTCACCATGTAGTAGTTTGGACTTAGGATTCTGCAGTTTCAGTCTCCCAAGCACTGGGATTATAGGCACATGCCACCACACCCAGTCTCAATTGCCCTTTCATTGTGCCCCTGGGTCAGAGCCAGCAAGGCCCAAGGATTGAATATACACCCCCATCCTCCCAGCCCCTCCCATGCATCTGCTGAGCTATCTGGCCAGCCCTTACAATATCCTAGTACATGAGCAAAATTTATTTATGTAGTTTTTTATTTTATGAGCAAAATTTAGTCAGATTTTCTGCCAGAGCATAACACACAGACAGGGTCTTGAGTCCAGCTGCCAGTGGAGTCCTTTCTAACTAAGATTTCCTTAGCTTGGTCTTTGCTGGCTGCCTTTTTTTTTTTTTTTTTGTAAGGGGGATCACGCTTAGAGTCTTGGGCTTGCCAGGCAGGCACATATGTCACTGAGCTATCTTCCCAACTCTCTGGCTGCCTTTTGATCAGTATTCTGGTCTGAGCTGTGAACAATATCACGTTCATCAAGCTTGACTTACAGCATTCTATGGCTGCTTCTCCAGCAGGTATCTCCAAAACTTTTCAGACTGCTACCCTCAACCAAGTACAGCAATTTCTAAATGACATGGTCAGGTAGCCTTGCAGTAGTGACTCCATAGCTTTGGTACGAAGATCTGTCTTAGATACTTCACTCTGGGACAAAATTCCCAACCGTCACAACTTAAGGAAGAAGTTTGTTTTGGCACACCATTCAGTCACTGCTTAGCTCATTCCAAAGCAGGATGGTGTGGCAGAGGGGCCTGGCAGACGGGAAGCAGAGAGATGAAGGGAGGGGCTGGACAGGGAGGTACAACTTTCTGTGTCCTGTCCAGAGTGACCTGCCTCTGACTTCCATGCCCTGGCTCCTAGAAGTGAGTCATCTGTAATCCTGCTATAACCCTACCACCTTCAAGAGGTCCTGCCAATGATAGTATGAGACTTCTTGGGGACATCTAGATATAAAGCATAGCAAATTTTGATAACAGATATCTGAGAAATGTGGTTTTATAAAGAGTGCCTTGCAAATTTGATTAAGTAGATTAGACTTTGCAGTGAAGTGAGAATTCATTATAGAACGTATACTTTATTTGGGTACTTATTTAAAAGAGCCAATATACAATTCTTAGTAACTTAAAATTTAATAGAGACTTTATAGTTTGGTTTAGAAATTACCTCATTTTTTGGCTGTATTTTTCATGATTAGCCCTATTTCTCATAGTTTAATTGTCATTGATCTTAAAGTAGAAACTAAACCATAGCACTATGAATTGACTTGTTCAGAGACACAGTAGTTTAAAACTAAGGAACTGGATTTGAGTTCAACTTTACAGAAAATTGTTAGGCTCTGTTTTTTGTATATTTGTATAAATAGTCCATTTGATATTTTCAGAAAGGTTAGAAAAAATGTGTATGTGCACATAGGCATACCCACAGACAGTAGTGCCAAAATGCTTTCTGTGGTGTACTACACCTATTGAGAATACTTTCAGATACCCTAAAAAGAGAATTTTCTCAGTTCTGTAAGTACTACAGTGACATGTTAGGAAAGTTGAGTTCCACATAACTTTATTACAAAAGAGAACTACAGAAATAGAATTCACTGAATTATAAGCATTTCTTGCAAAGGAAAGAGATGGGTTGAAATGTATTTCCTGAGGTCTTCAGCCTCATTTTGGCTCAAGTAAAATCTATTTAGTCTGTTCTTTTGTCTCTTTTTCCTACCCTCCTCTAATTTTTGAATCTACAACATTTTGATATGAGAAAGACATGAAGTTTGTGATGGCAAGTGACACCTTTCCCAGTGTGTGAAATGTGTATATTGTGATCTGTACAATCTTGGGAAAAGTCTAGTTTCTTGATGTTTTATTGTAGATATAAACCAGAAAAAGGTTATTGAAACACTGAATCAGCCAACTTTGAGGGGAAAAAGTCTTTACTAGAACTTGTAAGTGGTTATGATCTGATGAGATTTTTTTTAGAAAATTTCCCATGAAACTACTTTTGAACTATAGTAGACATCAAAAAAAAAAATCTCATCATCACTGAGTTTTAAAATAACAGGTCCTTTTAAGGTGACATACCTTTATCTCCTTTTATTTCTGATAGAAAAATGAAACCAATGATAAAGTGAAATTTTCACATAATGAGAACCATGAACCCCAAGGTGCTTAGTCTATCTTACTTTTACATACCTGGAGACTAGCCTTGGTCTAGTCTTATTTTTCTACTCTTCTTTCCATACCAGTGATTCCTGGCCTATTCTGTTCTGAGAATCATTTGGGTCATCCACTAAAACCAGATTCCTAGTGTCTTCTGAAAGAGTAGTCTTGGCAGTTGATATTTTTAATGAGCACCGAAGTGATTGTGATGGCTTAAGTCTTCCAAATGTTGGGAATTTAATCACTTGTGTACTTTGTCATAGAGAAAGATTTACTTTCTGCTAAAAGCTGGATAACTTTTTGGATCTTGCTTACAGATATGAACAGCATAACCTGTGTTGCAAATCCTTGTACTTTACAATCTAGTTAACCATAAAGTTTGTATCAGTTATGTTCTCAGAGCCCTATTTAAAAAAAAAAAATTGAATTTGTAACTAATGTTGTACCTTTAGGGGTTTTTTTGTACCTTTAGTTTTATTTTCACGTAAATTTCTGTTAGAAATCTGCTTTTATTTGCAGTTATCTGTTATTTTCTTAGCTTAATAAGTAAAAAGACCTTGAGGCAACTAAAAAAGTACTGGTAAATATGATGGGTTCTAGATTTGTTATAGCATTATTTAGGTTTTCTTGTATATGTTGTTGTTAAGCTTAATATTTGAAAAGAATTAGCAAGCTTGGTTGAACCTAGAAATTGTCTATTCATTATATTTTCCACTCATCAGGCATTGTCTGCTATGTGCCTCTTGTGCTGTCTCTGTGGGAAAAAGAAGGGCATGTATAAATGGGAATATAAGCATAAGGATTCTGCTTGGTACTAGAAAGACATTTGTTGAAAATCTAATATAAATAAATGAATCTCCCCTTTTCAGTGAGGGAGAGTATAAGAATAATTAAATTTAGGATGAGAAGGGTAAGCCTACACGTTTCAACTGTAGAATTTACTTTATTAAAGAATCATTTTCTACCTTTGAAGTACAGGCACTACTAACAAGCATTTTTCTTTATCCACTCCTTTTAGTTGGAAATAAATAGCATGGGCTCTAGAGTTATCTTATGACCCAGATGGAGTAAAAGACGACAGTTTCAGGAAACGTGGATTCTGAGCCTTGAGATAATACTGAGTGTAACTTTAAATGAGCAGGCTGGAGTTGCTTAAGTAGGTGGAACTATAACTGATTAATAGTTTGCAGTGAGGGCTGGCCAAATAGCTCAGCAGATTAAAGTGCCTGTAAGCAGGTGCAGGGGCCCAGGATTCAAGCCCTAGGCCTGCTGTGCCAGCCCTGCCCCGGGCATGCTGAGAATGCAATTGAGACTGGGTGTGGTGACCTGCACCTGTAATCCCAGCTCTTGGGAGGCTGTAAACAGGCGCATCACTATGTCCAATCTAGCAGTGAGACCCTGAAAAACCTATGGACTCATCTCAATATGTAGACAGAAAAAAAAAAAAAAAAAAAAAAAAAATTTGCAATATAGTGGTCAAGATTTTTTATTTTTGCATCATTTGTAACTGTAATAATTGTCTTAAATTCAGAAAGATATTTAAAGCTTTTTTTCTTAGTTTAGAAATTTGCAGTCCATATTGAATATTCACAGAAGTGAGAAGTATAAATGAGAAAGTTAATACTGTATGTATTGGTGTTGCTGTATCAAAAAACGATATTTTTCAAAAAACTTTGTTTAAAAGTATGCCCTTTAAGTTCTTACCATTTACAGTTTTTTTTAATTTTATGGATACTGAAAGATTTAAAGCTTCTTTTCAACTGAAAACTTCCAACAAAGCAATAGTTGAATTGTCAAACGTAATACAGTTCTTGTTATGTTGTCACAGAACTGACACTAAATTTTTAAAGTTTATTATTAAATTTTTACTATTTTTATTATTAGAATTTGTGCCCATGGATTAGTCACTGTACCCATTTGTGAGTTTATTTTGTTGTTTTGAGAGTCTCCCTGTGCGGAGAGGCTGGCCTTGCGTTTGTGCCTCAGCCTCCTTGAGAGCACAGCTCTGTCTGCTTTGGGTTTGGGTTCTATGTGAGATCACTTTTTAAAGGCTCTTCCAGATTTGGAATTTATAATCCTGTGACCTTCAGTTGTGTGTTTGTGCCTTATCAGCACCCACCCCAGAGAGCAAGCTGCCTCCTGTAGCTGAAGCTGTTGAGGACTTGTTCACCTTGTAGGACCTGACCACACCCATGCAGAAAGGAAGGAAGCTTGTGAAAGGGACAGGACCTCAGACCTCACTTGCTCATCAGACCCTTGCAGTTTTTATAGCAGGCTCTTTGGTATTTTAAAGTAATTGCAGGTCATCCATTGAGCCATTTTAAATAATGCATGTAGAAGGATTAACAGAAGCATATTTTAACTTACATTAAAATTTGAGGAATAATTTGATAATCTCACTGATTGGTAATTTCACATAAATGCTGTTGAAACTCTTGAGTGGCCTCAGTGTGTCAGTGTGTATTCTAAAAATTTCAATTCTAAATTGTCTTTTTTGCAGCATTTTTCCTATTACAATGTGATTATGTTTCTGTAGCCAGCCACTTACTTAAACCATAATGCTGCTGAGGTACAACTATGATGATAAATAAGAATTGATAGTAGTATTGTAAAATAAGTTTAGAGGAGGGCATTAAACACACAGGGTTTGTTTTCTTTTGATTTGTTTTGTTTTTATCAATGTCAGTATTTACAAAATAGAAAAAGTATTGGACCAGGTTTACTGTAACCAGGTAAATTGTCAGCAGGAATTTTCAAAGCGACTATAGCCAGTTAATCTGTTTCCTTGACCTCTGTCAACCATAAGTGAAAAACACAAAAATGATTCCAGTGAGCCTGCTTTTTCATCTCCTTTTTACTGAGATTCTTGAAAATTTGTATTCCACTCTAACCAATTCACTGTCTCAGACTTATCAGGGAGTTCATACTCTCCATATTATTGGTATATTGCTCTGTGAAGGTTATATTTTTATCTCATAAAGTAATAAGGTTTTTTTTTGGGACAGGTTGTCCACCTTCATAGCATTTATGCTCTTGCTACTTTTTTTCCTTTTCCCCTCCCTTCTCCTTAGTTCTCCTCCCCACTTGAATATTTTCTTCTTATTTCATAATATCTAGTAGACACTTTGGTCCTTGTTTGTACTGTGTTTCTCAGAGAAACAGTGCAGTATTTGTATGTGTGTCTGCTTTTATTTCTCTCAAAAATATGGTCAACAACAAAAAAAGAACATGATCTCAAGGTGTAGCCATTTACTGAAAAATGTCTCATCTTTATCCTTCTTAATGGCAGAATAATACTCCTTTTTATTAAAAAAAATTCTGGTTTGGGTTACTGATAATCAAACTCAGGCACCACTGTCCCTGGGCCTCTCCTCTTCATACTCCTCCTTTTATTAAAAACTTTATTTATTTATTTATTTGGCAGTGGTGGGGGTCAAACCCAGAGTTGCATAACCTGCTAGACAAATGCTCCATACTTCAACCACATCCTCACCCCTGAAACTCATTTTTGTAATAACAGTTCTTTTCATTCATTTCTCCCATAGCAGTGTAAACCTGACTTTCCTGTGTGCTACTCAGAATTGCTCATTTTCTCTTTCTCTTTCCTGATAAGTGTTCTCTTGTTCACTTTCTATATGATAATGCCTGTACAAATCAAGTTTTATGCAACAAATGATTTGAATTATTATTTTTTTAACCAAATGTGGTAACCCCTCAGATTCTGTCATTGAGTATATTTTGCTCTTTCTGTTTGCGTTTTCAGTGATACCATGGCTTCTGCTGTTTACACTGTATCCACTATACACTTTTCATTTTGACTGCCATCATGGCATTTTCCAAGATTCTTACTCCAAGTCCCTTTCTTACTCCAGGTTTCTTGTGAAATTATCCCAAGTTAATTTTTACATTTTGCCAAGTAATTATTATTTACTTAATAATTACATTATTAAGTAATTCCATGGGACTGCAAGGTTACAGTTGGTGTTTGCCTATGTACTTTTGCTTCATATTCTGGACTGTTCCTGTTTTTGTATGTTACGTACTAGGTGGGATAAGTTTTTCCTGCTTTCAACTTCTGTTTCTCCTTTCTCCACTGCATGCTGAGACCAAAACAACCTGCTTAAATCAAAGTAAGATCAGATAATGTTGTTCTCTTGCCTTATTGTAGAATAAAATTTGAGAATTAGCTTTTTATTGTTCTCTGTAAAATGAGAGAGCTTAGAACTGTCAGAGATTGGCCTCAACAGCAATAGATATCAAGTTCCTCTTCACTATAGGAATGTGGTAGAAACTAAGCAGCCCTCACACATTTGACAGGTTTTTGAAGCTGTACTCTGTATGCCTTTAATTATGTCTTTCAGACCGTTTTTGGGTCTTTAGTCTGGCACAGATACTTTTTGTTTTCTTTTTTTTTGTATTATAGGACAGGGTCTACAGGGTGTACAGGATCTCACTGCATAGATCGGACTCATAGTGATCCTCCTGTTTACAGCCTCCCAAGTGCTGGGATTACAGGCGTGTGCCACCATGCCCAGTCTCAGTTGCCGTCCCAGCGTGCCCCAGGGGTGGAGCCTGTATTGCAGGCCCAGGAATCAAACTCCTGGCCGCTGCGTCTGCCTAAGCAAGCGCTTTAATCCGCTGAGCTATTTGGCCAGCCCCTACAGATACATTTTTAATGTTTGTTACAGTTTAAGTCTACAGTGTCTCCCCAGAGTCTGTGTTCAAAGGCACTACTTTTGAAAGGTGGTTAAAACAATGGACATTTCACTCTTCAGTGGATTAACTGTTGATGAGTTCATAGCTTAACATACTCTTAAGAGGTGGGGCTTAGTTCAAGGAGGTAGGTCACTGGAGACATAACTTGAAAGAGTGTGTTCTTGTCCTGTCTCCCCTCTCCCTGCTTTCTGGCTACCATGAGTTGAAGAGCTTTCCTCTGCTAGAGGCTTCCACTATGCCATTTCTGCCTTGGAGTTAGCTGACCATGGACTCAACCCTCTCCAACCTTTATCCAAGTGAACTTCTTTAAGTTGCACATGTCAGGTATTTTGCCCTGGCAACAAAAAAGCTGAGTAATACATAGACTAAGAACTGCACTATGCAGCTAATAAGCTGTAAATACGTTTGTTTAGTGAATGAGTAACTTTGGGATACCTTGAGTCTGTGAGGGGGTGAAGTTGTTCTTCATTTTAATGTTGTTTTGTTTTTTGGATGTGAGACTATCAGTTCTTAGTTCCAGAAGTCTGAAGGAGAAGCCTGCAGGCTCTGGATGCTTGCTCTTGGCATTTATCTCTGTCCAATATTACTTTTATATCTATAATATTGGAATGGCAGGTACTAGAAAGTAAGTTATACTGAGGACTAATTACATGTGGAAAAGGCTTTATAATGTTCAGATGCTTCATGAGTGTGAGAAATTATTTGAAATTAGTGGGCTTGTCTTTAATATAGTCTGTAACTACAGTTTCTCTTTCAGCTTATGATTCAAGTTGATTTTTTTTGTTTAGAAAACAAATGGGTGCATTTTCTTAACACATTTTCCCAACCAGTCAAGGCTCAATCTCTTACAAGTCTGAATTCTTAATTTTAACTCCAACTACCAGCATATTTGGATTTCTCTATAGTTTTATATTACATTTAAAGTTTCCAAGATTTCTAAATACCTAAAAGCACCAGCACAAAAATAACATGTATTTTCCCAAGTAGACAATAGGTGGTATAATTTTCCCAATTTTAAGATTTTTGATGCTTTGGTGTCCCCTTTTTTTTTTTTCTGGAACTGGGGATTGAACTAAGGCCCTTGTGCTTGCCAGGGAAGCGCTTATTCTACTGAGCCATCTTCCCAGCCCTCCTTTTTTTGTTGTTGTTGATATTTTCAGATGACAAAGTTAATGAACAAGTAGCAAAAGCAAATTTTAATAAACATATAAGTAGCTTTTTCGCAACGGGTTTGCCGCGAGAGCACAGGCGTAGTGAAGACCACCACTAAAACGAAGCCAACATGGGAAAGGAAAAGACCCACATTAATATCGTCGTCATCGGACACGTGGACTCCGGCAAGTCCACCACCACCGGCCATCTGATCTACAAATGCGGTGGCATCG
>NW_004524631.1:9052987-9065547 GCF_000260255.1 Octodon degus
TTTTTGTGTGTGGCAGTTTTTAAGTTATTAGTTTTTAAAATCAATACTTTTTAATGGAAACAACTTGACCAAAAATCTGTCACAGAATTTTGAGACCTATTAAAACAAAGTTTAATGAGAAAAAAAAAAATAAATAAACATATAAGTACCTTGATTCTTTATTCTTAATTCTTTATTTTGGTGCACAAAACATGCTTACACATTGAGTATTTCATTATTATAATCTTGTATCACATAAAACTCTTATAATTACGTACTTTATTGAAACCTTTTTTGCTCAGATTATGTATTATATTAGCTATGTCATTTTTCTACGCCTGAGTTCACTGCATTCAGGTGACTTGGGTTCTTGAATTACTGTCTTGTGGACTAATACTTTACTAGGGAAATTAACTGTAGAAAAATGTAACTTTTCAATCTGCAAAGAAAAACAGGTGTTTTATTGACCACAAACAAAATGCTTTAATAAATTAACTTTTCATAAGATAGGAACTCTGATCTTTGTAAGATGCAAAGTATTTGTATTTGTATTTGTCATTTATCATTATGTAAAATTCTTTTCCTCCTTTCCTTTTTACTAGGTCAGTGTGTGTTTTGTGTCCATTCTTCTGTCATACAAAAAAAGAAGAAATATTGCAGTGAATGAGGATTCCTCTGCATTTTAGAACTGCTTTTTCTACTGTAGTTGGCTTTTGAATGAGGATGACAATGGAAGAGATGAAGAATGAAGCTGAGACCACTTCCATGGTTTCTATGCCCCTCTATGCAGTCATGTATCCTGTGTTTAATGAGGTAAGAGGGTGAACATTTTCTTAGGGTCTCTGCAGTGCCCTAATGTGTGCCACATTGGTTTATTTTATGTAAAAATACTTGTACAAATGAACTCCATTTATGACATAGTCATTGTGTCAGCACAGAAAACAGTGAAAACAAAACCAATTAAATATGCTATTCCCCTCTGGAGGTTACTCTATAGTGAAAAGATAGTGCAGTAAAGATTTATAAAGAATTCTGTAAGGGTTACAAAACACTCATAGATGTAAGTTACGATACCTGCTACGAAGTAAAAGAAATGCATTAACAAAGAAGTTGGCAGGACCTATTAGGGGTCAGGCCTCACTAGAGAGATACAGATAAGCTACAATCAGAAAGAGATTAAAAACAAGGTTCAAGATGGGTACAATCAATGAGGTATGATTGAAAAATAGGGGTAAGGTTTACATCATTTTAAAAAGACACATTAATCCCTCTTGCTTCAGACACATTTACCAATCATTTCTACATCTTTCTGAAGCAGTTCTGGTAGTCTTCCATCATGCGTGTCTTTTGTTGTGATGTCATAACTGCTTAAATATGTGGAATCAATTTAAAATGTTTGCCTTTCCTGTTCATTTTAACTTTTGGGAAGAGTTGGAACTTTTATGGTGCTGGAACTGGTGAATAAAGTGAATGAAGACATAACACGGTGTTTTTAGGAGCCTGCCTTTCCACTGGGTCACACTCAGCAGCAGCATCCACACTGTTCTCAATCATTTTTGATAATGAAAGAAAGCTTCCAGAACTGCTTCAGTGAGTAGCAAGAATGATGGAACGAGTGTGTTTGAAGCAAGGAATAGTGTTTTGAGGGAGATTAAGTCTTACCATGACGAATTTTTTGAAATTTAAGCATTCAACCATATATTTTGTTCACTTATAGGCAGTACAGCAGGCACAAAGATCCTTTAGTGATTATTCATGGTGATCACAGGGCATGTTTGTAAAATTGATATTTGAAAGATACCGTTGCATTGTATCCAAAGAAGACATGGTTAAATTTCTATTGGAGGAATTATCTTGGACTTAATATATTTTTGTTTTTTCTTATAAATTATTATGTTTAATATATAGAGAGAATTCTAGAGCTGAAGCCCTTTTACGATTATTTGTTAACACCTCTCTTTCTAATGTGAAATAAAGGCCAAAAGTGTGAAAGTATTTTCTTCAATTATGAATTACTAAATTCAAATTTAGGTATTTCTGACTGTTCAGCGGCTTCAGCATTTCTTAAAATTTAATACTTTTTTTGGTATTTTATCTAAGTTACTTTCAAAACTATTAACCTTATTGTTGCGATTATTGTTGGAAGACCACCATATCTTTTCATTTTTGTAAAATATTTTTCTTACAGTGAGATTAAGTTTCAGATCCATTTTCCCCCACATTATTGACCTTTTTTGATGTATTTTATGATCTTAAGCTTTGGGGGCAGTAGTATCCCTTTCCACAAGGAAGTTACAGATTTGTCATATAAGACGTACATTTTGGAATTTCAGATACTGTCAAATACTATCTATCGAAGTAGCTTCAGATTCAGCAACATAAAGAGAAATTCAACATGGTAGCTTGGGTAAAAGTTCGTTGGTTACATAAAAGGTTCCATGGGCAAGTGGCCCAAGGGCAGGGTCCTCAGAGCCTCAGAAAGTTCTCATGTACTCAACCATCCACTATCGAAATCTCACTGTGCAGGATAGCTGCTGAGGATTCATCCTGTGGTCTGTGTGAAGTCTTACTTCCAGCTGAGTTTACTTCCTTAAAATAACTCCTTTGAAAGACCTACAGATTTCACTTACATCTGATTTTCAAGAACGTAGTCTCATGACCAAACTTGACTGCAAAAGAGGTTGAGAAACTTAGTTTTATTACTAAGCAGGAAATATCTTTTGAATGATAGTGCTAGAGGTACTCTTAAAGAGTTTGTTATTACATCTTTTGGAGCTGTCAACAAATGATTAATTTCACTTTTGTTGTTATATTTTAATTTTTTCAGGTAGATTTTTTTTTTTAATTTTTTTTTTTTTTTTTTTTGGCGGAACCAGGGATTGAACTCAGGCCCTTGCGCTTGCCAGGGAAGCGCTAATTCCACTGAGCTCTCTCCCCAGCCTCCAGGTAGATATTATTAAAAGTAAGGGCATCATTTCTGTTCAGTAAATACTGAATGTCAGTCATATTGGCTAAGTACTCAGCTAGGTTCTGTAGATGTGAAGTAAAATGTAATGCATGCTTAAGAATCTAGGAAACACGGATTTTTAAGCAAATAAACTAATTATCCTTGTACTTAGAATGAAGTCAGGAAATAGTCACTGAATGCTCCACCCAAAGTTATTTCAAATTTTCCTATCTGTATACCTAACTTGACAAACTATTGGGCAGAGTTGTTGGGGTGAATTTTCTGTATTTGTGTGGTATTTTGAGTTTTTATTTGAGAGGAGGAAAATTAGTATTACAGAATTTCAGTTTGATCCATTACGTACTGAACAAAAATGAGAAAACCTCTAACATTATGAATGATCTTTTTTTCTACATACGAAGAATGGCTGTTTGAATCTTGATTGTGCAAAACAAAATTTATGGGCCTCTGGTAAAATGAACTGTTACAATTCATACTGATAAAAATTGTTTTCATTTTATTCATGTTAATAATTTGGAAGAAAAAGATATGGCTAGAAATGAACTAATAAATCTCTTCTGTAAATAAAAGTAGTGAATTTTCTCCAGATAGGATCTAAAGGTACCTGTGGCTTAATGGGACTAAAATTAGAGTCCATTGCCAGATGACTTAGTCAGTCTGAGAACTAATTATTAGAAGCAAAATGTGAAAATGAAGTAACGGAGCGTAGCAGACTGGAGACATACCACAAGTTTCCCTGGTCTAATTCTTAAATTGAATTTGCTGAGCTAAAGTTATAGTATGAAGCCTTTAAAAACTTATTTCTGTCATGCATTCAAATGCGTGTTCAGAGCTCCAGTGAGTTTTAGAAATGGTGATGATAATGAATGAAATTCCACTTCATAGGTACAATTTAGGGCTTGATTTAGGAATGGAATGACAACATTATTGGGCTTTCAAATGTAAAGTATTGATTAAAAGTATTTCGTTCAATAGTAACATTATTCACTGGTGGTCCAATGTGTTGAGTAACAATAAGATACTGAATGAATTAAACATTAATATTGTAGTTCAGCCACAAATTTCTGTACAAATCTACTAATCTAGAATTTAGTTTCATATAACACAAATTTCTTTACAAGTGTACTAGTCTAAAATTGATTTAAAGGTAAAAGTTGTTCACATTAAACTATTTGAAAATAGCCCACCAGCAGTAAATGTTCTACTCTAAATCTAAATGATTCACTAACTTTTATCTGTATTATATAAGTTAAAAAGAGCTTACTCATTCTCATATTAACATTTGATCCATAAGCACTGTAGTGTTTACTAGAAGATCCTGTTAACAGACTTTTATCTAGTGGAACACCCTTATGCCAGGGAAACTTTAGTACTATTACCTCAGCTTACAAGGCAAAGTTATTTATGGCATTCTGGGAACTTGATGATTATAAGACTTGAAAAGGCTACTCTTAAGAGCCGGGAAGGAGTACATTTCTTGTTTAACCAGCTGTGGGGAGTTCAGAGTCCAAATGTATTGCTTGCAATGTATATATACTAGGAAATAGGTGTCCCTATTGCGTAATGGAATAGCTGATTTCTAGAAACGTCATGCCAATTTTAGATCAGGTTCTTATCTAACTATTTCCTTCTGATTCCTTGTGTGGGAAGAAGGAGAGAGAGACAGTACACTTACTCGTTTCAGATAAAATAGCCTGTCTTCTTTTCCTGTGACCTTTTAGAGGATTTATTTTAAGATACAATATAATTGCTGAAATAATTTATGTCGTATTTTAAGAAACAAACAGCTTTACAACTAAACATGAATTTTAGGTCACCGGGGGCTTATACATTTTGTTTATTAGTAAATCACACAAAAGCATATTCCTAAATAAATAATACCATTCCATTTGGAGGCTCTGAGTCAGCTGTTTCTGCCAGTTCTTGGCATATATATAAAATTTTTTATTTTTTTCCTAGTAAGCAAATGACAATTGGGAATGCTTCTTCAGCTTTGCCCACCTCTCTTAGCTCCCCTCCCTTTGGGGAGAAAAATCAGACTTCACACTTTTAGCACATAAATAACTTGCACAGTAAAGCTGTTACGTTTTAACCTCGGTCTATACATTTTGGACTTGAATTACTGCTCTACCACATAGCTGGTATATATTATCTGAACTCAGTTTCCTTATCTGTAAAATCAGCATAAATAATAATATGCTTAATTCTTACAGCAACCCTGTGAAATGGATGGTTTATTGTATTACAAAAGGTTTAGAATTGTAATAGACACAGTGTTTTTTATTAAGGAGTCTTTCAACATACAGTATATTCTCTGACAAAATTGTGTTGTACTGTTGAGTTTTGTATAACATTGCTTATAATGTTTTAATGATATATTTTTAAACTAATTTGGTGGCTCCGCATAGCTTTTGTGGCAGTCTGACAGCCTCAAGAACTGATTGGTTTTGAGCCATCTAGAGAACTTACTATGTACAAAACACAGCTGGTTGCATTTGCTTTGTGGCAGCTTGAAAGCTGTTTGGAGACTGTTGGTTCCATCTACTTCTGTTTTTCTGGGGTGCTTATTTTTCCACCTGACTCACCTCATTCTCATTTGAATCAAGAGAAGTGTTACCTGGAGCTTTTAGTTCTTGTTTTCTTTCATTCAAAAGATGAGTCAATAATGTGGTGGGGAGGGGTGTAAGGTAAGGAATGCCAACACAAGAATATCAACCCGTGCCTGAGTTTGAGGAAGCACAGTGGATTTGTAGGCAGTGTGGAGCCAATTAACCTAATTATTTTGGCCTTTAAAAAATAGCTTTCACAAGATTTTATGTAAGACTCCTTAAACTTGAGCAACCAAAGGGCTAATTGGATTTTTTTAATTATGGGTTTAGGAAACTAGCTGGATGTCACAAAAGTGTAGGAGTGAATTGATAGGTAATTCTAGAGGGAGCGGTGTAATAAATGAGCTCTCCATGGAATTGAAATTATGTGTAAGCTTTTAGAAGATTTTTTTTTTTTAAATGAACAATGTAAATTTGACAGCTTTGAGTTGGTATTAAGTGTTCTAAAAAGTTACCAAGAGTAAGTTACAGGGCCGGAGAGATAGCTCAGTAGAATAAGCATTTGCCTGGGAAGCACAAGGTCCTGAGTTCAATCCCTGGTACCAGGAAAAAAAAAGAGTAAGTTGCAGAAGGAATTCTGAAGTTGGGCAGCAGACAGTCTGTGGGGTTCAAGTGAGAGCTAGTGCTGGCTGTCATGTGTCCGTTCCATCCAATGCACTGCAGCAGTTTTCCTTCTGCCTCGCGTGAGATGTTGTCCACTTCTGTCTCTCTGCCCTTTGTCTCTCATTCTGCTGTTCTTACCTTTCCATGCTCTGCAGCCAGTGACAGCAAGTTCTGCATGCCTGAGGCCCGGGTGATGCCTTTCCCTTATCTGGTACCCTTGATTGTAAGATCCAGTTGTAACGTTCCTGCTCAACTGGCCCCAAAATACAGTGTGCCCACTACGTCCTCACCAAGTAGTTCTGTACTCTTCAGAAGGCTAGGATTCTTTCAGGATACTCTAGCCAGATTGTTAGGCTAACCCTTTAGAGAATATTGGATTCATTGAAAGTATTGGAAACAGAATTGATTTTTTTTTTCTTTTCTAAACTTAAATACAATCATGTCTTTAGAAACCCATAAAGGACCATCTTCAAAGCAAGATGATTTTAAAAGGCTAAGCCACTTTAAAAATCAGTTCAAATATCATCTTTGTAACAACTTTCCTTTTAACTTCAGTTGCTGATGGTCCCACCACTTTCCTGAAGCTACTTACTTAAATGGATCTTTTAGAGGTAAAGGACTATAGTCTGTTTCTTTATGTCTCTTCACACTGACTTCTTGCACATGAGTGTGATGGTTTTTATAGAGTGGAACATTAAACAGATTCAATGAGAGGGTAAACTCTAACCTGAGAAGAGTGAATACAGGACATCAAGGTAGCATTAGTGGTTTGTATGTGGGATTTAGAGCTGAACAAATTTGATACTACATTCACCTGTTTGTGAATGTAGTAATTGTTTAACATTGGATACATTGATATGAATTGAATTTCTTCCTCTGCAAAATGAATATCATAGCTCAGATTTATTGTGAGAATTTGAGGTGATCTGTTGTATAAAGATACCCTATATAACTCTGGAATACATGCTTAGTAAGTAATATATAAACATATTTATATATACTATATGTTAACAGAAAATATGTGATAATCTATTAGAATATTATCAGAACGTACTCCTGTCAAGAGAAGCAATGATAAGTTGAATAATGTAGCACAAATGTCAAGCCTAAAAGAAATAACACTTTTTAATGTGGTAACATATATCACTGCCTAAGTAGTATAGGCTTTAATTGTAGATTTAAAGATAGTTTAGATAAATTTATAGTTAAGAGATTTACATCTTTTCAGGAATAGGTATGTACTTGTGTACTACTGTAGGTGATATGGATACATAAGAGTGAAATAAGCCTCTTGAGCTTATTGCAGGATGTAGTATATGGTATATAGTATACTCCAAAATGATTCTGAACAGAATTCATGTGCTCTTCTACTCAGACTTCTCATTTAGTAAAATACATCTTACTGTCCTGTGGCTGTCTTTTTTTGTAAGAGATACATATAAACTTAATCTAGAAATCTAAAGATGTTGGTACTTTGAGATCATTTTATTAGACCTTCACTAGTCTTTCTGGGCTTCTTTTGCTTGTTTTGTGATCCTTTCACATAGCAGTCAGGGCAGTACAGTATGAGTTAATGATGCTGATGCTTGAAAGCATATGTGTGAGTCAGACCTTCAACTTGGTGAAAGAGGTCACTGTGGTTACAGACCCAAATAAGGAAATGGGTCTCTGTCAGGATGGAAGCGCTCATCTTGTCCTGCCTGCCTCTCTTTTTTGTACAACTTAAGGTCTGATGATCTGTATTGTGAATTTTAATCTTAAGTAGTAGTATAATGACATGACTTATGTGGAAGTAGAAAACCTTTTTCATTTTTGAAAACATGTTTGTTAAATTTATAAACTACTTCTAGTTCATTCTTTTCCCATATTTGCTTACTGGACTCCTTCTGGTTTCTTTTACCTGCTGAAGCTCTAGATTTTTACAAGCTTTGTAGAATCCAAGGTAAATACTAAAGCTAAATGGTTCATTGTTTTTAATAGCCAAATTATTTATTTTTGCTAATTTTGTTGTTTCTGCTTTGAGCTTCAGTGTACATAACCTATAGGAAGGTATAGTTCTTGGCATTTTTTATAATCTTGTTTAGAAAATAAATTGATTTAAAGTATGGGATTGTTGTTTATATTTCTATATGTTACTTACAAAGCAAATTTTATATTTTGTTTCCTGGAGTGATCGAAAGGACTATTTCATATATATCATTCATAATATGGCATATATTCATAAAGCTTTTATAGACATTCTTGCTTACGTATATTATTGTCCAACATTTTTTTGGGGGGCGGCTCAGACCATCCTGAGGGTGGCGTAGCATGTGGTGCCAGGGATCGAATCATGGTTCCCTGCGCCTGCCTAAGCTTGCTTAAGCAGGCGCTTCAGACCACTGAGCTATCTCACTGGCACCTTTCAACACTTAATATAGTCGTAAGTAAAAAATATGTACCCCAGTCTTTAGGGACTGATGACATCTGAATTTTACTGAAGCTAGGTATTTTAAATTTGGCTGTTATCTCTTTGAGAAATGATGTTATTTTTATGAAATTGTCTTTTTTAGATGGCTGAAAAATGAATCATGAAGTATATATAAAAGGACATTTTTAAAAACAATAAATCTTATGTATTAGAAAAATAAAAGCATTTAGATATAACTTTTGCCTTACTATTTTAAATAATCATTTAATAGACATGAAATAAGAGGACAGTTATAATCTGCTCTAAATTCCACACAATCCAGACTTCAGTTAGAATTTTAAACCTTTTAGCATTCCATTTGCTAATTGATAAAATAAACTAATCTCATTTTAATCCTCAAAAAAGAGTTTGCAAAGCAATTAAAAGGCAGCAGGGTGGTAAACAGAATGCAATTTGTTACACACCTACCTACATTTTATGTAAGTTTTCTCAGCAGAACTTTAGCTGTGAAAATAGCATTGAGAATTTAATGTGAAGACTCCCTATATTCAGTAGTTCCATCAAACATGTTTGTTTTTCTATGTGGACTTAAAGTTGTTATTTTGCATTCTGTACTTATATCTGTTTTTAAGATAGATTACATCGTATTTTTTAAAACAGGAATGAATAAACAACTGAAGACAAAACTTTCAGTTTCCATTGAAAACTATCCTGTTTGAATAATTGTGATTATTTACAATTACTAACAAGTATTTCTGTTAAGTGAGTGATGGAGCATCATCATGATTACCGCACAGTGGAATATTGTAAATGTGTTTTCCCCAAGATAACTGGTCTTTAATAATGATTTTAAATTTTTATTGCAGTTAGAACGAGTAAATCTGTCTGCAGCTCAAACACTGAGAGCCGCTTTCATTAAGGTGAGGTACAAATGATGGTTAATGTGTATGTCATCTATTAATCTGTGATAGTTGCCAGTTTATTTTCTTTTAATGGTAAATATTTTAGACATCTTATGCTTGTTTCAGTATACTTTGTAAGGTTTTAAAACTACTAAAAGGTGGTGAACTGAAACTAACAGTTTCCTCTATTCATCTTAATTTTTTTTTTTTTTTTTCTTTTTAAAGTATTTGGTTATGGGGGCCCAGGGAGATGGCTCAGTGGAGTAAGTGCTTCCCTGGCAAGCTCAAGGGCCTGAGTTGAACAATCCCCAGTTCCGCAAAAAATAAATAAATAAAATAAAGTATTTGTGGCAGGGTCTCACTATGCAGCTCAGACTCATAGTGACCCTCCTGCTTTCTGCTCCCCAGCACTGGGATTACAGGCGTGCAACGGTAGGCCTGGACTGGACTCTGGCTGGCTCAGCCCGCCCTGTGGGGCGGGGCTGGCACAGCATGTGGTGCCAGGAATCGAACCTCAGTCCCTGCACTTGCCTAAGCAACAGCTTTAGTGTACTGAGCTATCTCGCTGGCCCTCCTCTATTCATCTTAAACTTCGTAACAGAGAAGCTGAAAAAGTAATTCTTTTGTCTCAGCTCCCCACAGAGCTGGGACTACGGGTGCATGCCGCCAGGTGTGATTCACAGCACTGATTCTTAATTGAGATTAGTGAACGTTATTTTGGAGAAACATACTTTAGTGAGTTCTGCATTAGTTTTAATGTAGTTATTAAATTTCAAGTGATATTGTGTGTCAGAAAAAAAAATGAAGTTTTTTTGGTGGTTTTAAACTATTTGGAAAAGGTGAAGTCCTTTTCTAGCTAGTCTTTTATGTCCATGTTTCCAATTCTTGGTTTGCAACAAGGATTTTTTAAAATCAGTCTTTACTATCTGTTTTTATTTGGAGAAAACAAGAATTAAAATAGACTTTCCCAAAATAAAAAGATACTGTTGAGTATTACCTTTAAGGATGATGCTCTTGACTTCCTGTTGACTTTTGTCCCCTTGTGAACCGTCTGCCATGCTGTGCAGTCTGCCCAGTGGAGTCACTGACCCACCAGAGCCTATGTAGTTACCCTCTGGCATGTTTTTCTGTAATACCTTTTTTTTTCTTTCTACAAAGATTGGACACCGAGAGTTCAAGATTGAGAAAATCTGAGATTGTATTCTTTGATTTAAGCACAGTTCTATTTGTCAGTCAGGAGAATTGGGTAAATTTGATGTTTTAAAAATTAGAAACGGGGGCTGGGGAAATGGCTCAGTGGAGTAAGTGCTTCCCTGGCAAGTGCAAGGGTCTGAGTTCAATCCCCAGTTCCACCAAAAAAATAAATAAAGAAAAAATAAAGACAATGACTTTTCCTGGGTCTGCTGTGCTGGCCCTGCCCCCGGGGCATGCTAAGAGGGCAGTTGAGATGGGGCATGGTGGCTGGCAGGTGCCTGTAATCCCAGCTCTTGGGAGGCTGTAAACAGAGTGTAGACCCGGAACTAAAATACAGTACATAAATAAGTAAAATTAGAAACAGCTTAAATAGGACTTTAGCTAGAAGGCATTGAACAGTCCCCAAACAATGTACCCAGAGTCCCAACAGTTAAGTTAGACGATTTCATGAAATATTTTACCAAGTTTTGAACGGTAACAGTAATACTCAGACTTTCAAACTGCATTAAGTAAAATCTTAGTTTGTAGATTCAACACACTAAAGATTTGTTATCTATATGGACATACTTAGGAATTTATTTGGATCTATTTAGTAGCACTATTAGATGTTTAGTTTGGCACTAAGGGTATTGTGAACTGAGAAGACTAAGGACCTCTGTGAGACTTTTCTAATCTTGTAGGGTTAGTATTTTAGGGCCCTAGACTAAGTTGATGTTGAAACCTTTGTGTTCAGACTTAACAGCACTTAACGATTTTAGCACCTTAATATAACTTATAGAGATGCTTTTCTGTTGACATTTCCCGCAAGCATATAGAGACTGCTTCCCTGCCTAACCCAGCATGTATTTCATTGTATAGATAGATGTAATGCTGAGAGAAGAAAAGTACTGTAAGCAAATATTGAAGTGAATGTAATTTTTTTGGCAGTTTACCAAATTAATACTGTAACAGCACAACTTAAGCTGCATTTGGACTTTTAGACACTTTTATTTATTTTTGGTTGATTGTTTTTTAGGAGAGGTTTGTTTTTGTTTTTGGTGCCGAGGACCAGGACTTCAGCTTGCTAGGCAAATGCTCTACTGCTGAGCCAAATCCCCAGCTCCTAAGAAGCTTTTTAAATAAGTTTAACCTAAAATATAGCCATAAAATGAAAATAGGTTACTAAGAGTAAGTTCAGTTGGATAGACTATTGTTTTTAAACTTCCGTAAAAAGCATTTCTCTGAATAGCAGTTGAACAGCAGTTACTATAATCCCTGAATTAAAATAAATTACATATTTTCTTTTCCAATTTCCTTCCACAACCCTTCATTTTTGATACCTTGAGTTCTAATGAAGAACAACATGTTAAAATGGAAAGAACAGTAGGAACAGAAGAAAGCTGTAGCTGTGGTGATAACAGAGTATGACCAAAGAGTTCGAAGATACCTGTGCTTGACATAGAAGGAAGCAAAATGATTATCATCTGAATAGGATCATGAATTCTACCTGCTGTTTAATATTAGGGCAAAAAGAAATACAGGAAATCATCAGCATACAAATTTAAATTGTCAGGTGTCTAAAACAAAACATTTTGAATATGCTTGTGTTGAGGGAGGGGGAGAGAGAAAGAGATACTAGGGATTGAGCCATGGTCATTAAATTGACCAAGCTCCACCAATTAAATTTTTTTTTTTTTTTTTACATTTTGTTTTGAGGCAGGATCTCACAAGTTGCCAAGTTACCCAGGTTGATATCACCCTGTTTTCAATTTTCTTGGCATTTTGTGACTTCAAATGCAAACCCTCAAATACCCATGAGGTGAGTCACTGCTTTATCTCCAAGTTGAGCTGTTAGATAAGCTAAAAATTCTCATTGTATTTAAACCAATGAAAACAATAACTGATTTATTATATAT
>NW_004524631.1:9065647-9083440 GCF_000260255.1 Octodon degus
TTTCTTGTTGTTAGTTTGTTTTCAAGAGAATGTAATGGGTAAGTAAGAAATATGAAATATTTGTTGTTCAAATGGAAAATCCGACCATGGATATGGTAAAAGTTACTGATACACTGAGTAGCATCCCTGCCATTCACTTTAATAAAGATACCTGCCCATATCATTGTTCTGTCTAGGGCATTCTTAAGGAGTTCTTGACAAATAATCTTGGGCTTTGAAATCCTGGTTCTGTTCCTGTATTTCAAAACTGCCATTCTTTTTCTTATAGGCTGAAAAAGAAAATCCAGGTCTCACACAAGACATCATTATGAAAATTTTAGAGAAAAAAAGTGTAGAAGTGAACTTCACTGAGTCCCTTCTTCGAATGGCAGCTGACGACGTAGAAGGTACTATCAGAAAAAGACCCATACTTGGGCTGGTAATCGTTGGGAAGCATATCTTTCAAACTACAATTTGATAAAATGTCTTCCTTTTTCTCCTTTTCTTTACCCTTTCTTCATTCTGCCAATGAGAGTAAGAACAGTCTGTATAAAATAGTTCTTGGTCTTTATTTTATATAGTATTTGCTAGATTTAGTTATATGAAGTACTTGTTGATGCTGCATGCTTTAATTCATTCCACTTAATACACTATTTAAAAAGTTCTAGCTTCCAAAAGTTAAACTATGGAATGGCTATTTTGTGGCAAATTAAAAAATGGTGAGCATCTTGGTTTTATAGTGTTGATATAGCCTTTTTCTTTCCTACCCCAGATTTAAACTACCACGAACCATTCTTTATTTTTCTCAATGTTTTAGTCTATTTTTAAAATTTTTGTATTATTATTTTTCAATCTTTTTTTATTTATTTAGTACACGGTCTCGTTACACAGCTAGTACTCGTAGTGATCCTCCTGTCTTGGCCTCCCCAGCAGTGGTATTACTGGTGTGCGCCACCATGCCCAGTTTTGGTGGCCGGCATGGCGCATCCTTGCGCTTGCCAGGCAGGTGCTTAGATCACTGAGCTTTCTCCCCAGCCCTCAGTTGTTTTCTAAAAAAATTATAAATAAGATTCATTTAAAACCATGAATAACTACTTTTGCATAAATTTTTCATATTTATTAAGGGAGAAAAGTGTATTTTAGCAGATTACATGAGCTATAAGTCTTACAAGAAAGCCCTCATGTTTTGGACCTCAGCACTTGTAGCCTGTTTGACTATACTCTTTTGAATTGGTAAAGTTGTAGTTCTTCCAAATCTACATTAAACCTGGTGGTTAGCTTATTTTGCTTCAGCCAAGTCTGATTGAACTTCCTTTTGAAAGGAAAAGAGATTCTGGTGTCCTCAACCCTTGTGTTATGTTTGTGATGGTGTTTGCATTTTTAAGTGAAATTTCAAAAATACATTGAAGATTTTAGATGATGTGAGGTTTCAATATAATGAACTGTAATTCATTTTAAGGGCTTTAAATTATCAATTTAAAGACTTTATAGTATGTCAGTTTTTCACAGTGACTTGTATACTATTTTCCTTGGAGGGAAGACTAGTTTACTACAGGATTAAACTCAACTCTAAATAATTCTTTTTGCAACCCTGTCTTTTCCTCCCATGCCACCTTGGACTATCATTAGAAATTCTTAGACTTAAATTTGGCAGGGAATTGCATGATGTGTTTTATTGTGTGTGTGTGTGTGTGTGTTTTGTCAGAGTATATGATTGAACGACCAGAGGCAGAATTCCAGGACCTGAATGAAAAGGCACGAGCACTTAAACAAATTCTCAGTAAGATCCCAGATGAGATCAATGACAGAGTAAGGTTTCTGCAGACAATCAAGTAAGTGATTTTTTGTTTTAGTTCTTTTCCAAAAGTACTTAAAAAAAAAAAGTATTTGTTGTAGAGGTTTTTATTTTGATATGATACCAATATTAGAGTGAAATAAAAATTGAAATCCTTAAATGCTACATTTTTATTTCTAAGGTTTGTCTTCACAGTGTAAAGCTGTCTTTACATTCTTAGAATGTTTTAAAAACAGAAATGTGCATAAAGAATATAATATGAACTGTGTGAATAATACACAGTGTCAGATTCAGTTGAATGGAGAAATCTGATAAATCATAGAGAATGTAACAAGAGGTAACAAGATTTTTATTAGTTTAATTGTTTCGTTGCATAAGTCGTTAGGATGATAAATGCACTCATACACATGAATGCCATTTTCTGATAGTGACCAAACTCAACCTTGAGATCCTTACTTTTCCGAAATAGCTGTGTAAGGCTCGGAATGTGCAAGGGGCTGGGCAGAGTGATTCCAGGAGTGTGCACATGAGCCGAGAAGGAGGATGCACGCTTGGCTTCTGAGAGTTTATCTTTAAACTAGAAAGTCTGATGGGTATTTTAGCCTCAACTGATAGAAAATAAAACAAACAGAATAGTTATAATGTCCCTCCTAAAGCAATGTTTTTGTGAAACCATATCTAGAAATTTACCATAGGTTGTATTCTGGAAGAGGCTGACGTGAAAGAATATAACCTATGCTTGAGATAGATAATTAATTTTCATCCAGCAAAAGTAGATTTCTTTGAGAGTTACATTAGAAAATGCAGTCTTAGTTAATGTGGGCACTTGTTTTGAATGATAATTTGGCCCTATGTAGAAAATGATGTTTCATACTTTTCTAAACTGGGTAGAACCGATGACTCTTCTCTTTAGTATAGGGTCTCACTGCACCGATTGGACTCTTAGTGATCCTCCTGTTTTCAGTCTCCCAAGCACTGGGATTACAGGGGTGCGCCACCACACCCAGTCTTAATGACATGTCTCACCATGCCCCAGTGGTGGAGTTGGCAGGGCATGGGGATCAATTCCCGATCCCCTGCACTTGCTTAAGCAGGCGCTTTAGTCCACTGAGCTATGTGACCGGCCAGCAGAAGAGGCTTTTAATAGCCAAAGTCAAAGGACAAGACTTAAGGATTTTATATTTTTCACTTCATAAGAAAGTGCTAATTTTCTTTAACTACTTTTAATATGTTAAGAAGTCATATGTTCATGGTATTTTGTTTTTACTATGATGTTAAAGTAGATATATTTTTATCTATAAAAGGTAACATTAACAGCATTCTCAAAGTTGTTTATTTCTATTTTTTCCAGTAATCTATTATTTTATTTTTTCATTTGCCTTGTTAATTGTATATATTGCTAAATCATGTGGCATTTCTGTGGAAACTTGAACTTTAAAATAATATCAGATTTTGTTTCATATCATGGAAATAGAATTTTACATAACAAGTATTATGTAAATAATTGCAGTCACAGAACCTTAAGCAGTTTACATGCGTTAACTCATTGCAGCAACTTGAGCAAATGGAGAAATTGAGACACCTGTCATACCATTGCCAAGGTCCTAGAGAAATCTGAGTCCCAGTACTGTGAAGCTGGGTCTTCTCTGCTGCTTTCCATAGATTCTTAATGTTTATCTAATCTTGTGATTGAAAAGTTTCCACTATTTGAGAGAAGCATGTTATTTAGGACTTTGTATGTAGGGTGCCAGTGTACAAGAGACATAGCTGTATTTGTGACGGAAACTGGGTTAGAACTGGGAAGCCCAGAGCCTTCATCATGTCACTTTTGATACCTTTTCCCCCTGTAGAGTCCCTGAGGCATCTCTGTTAAGAACCCTCTATTACTCTAGGGACATACAGTTCAGAAACCACATTATTAACACCGAAATTCACTTATAAGGAAGTTGAGCTTTACAGATTACAAACCTTGTCCATTGTCTTTGATAGAAGCTATATTAGTGCTTTTCTTCTTCCTTTGGGAGGAATATGTGCTAGTAATACTTCTGTTTTCTGTACTGTATTTAGCACAAATGAATGTAGAATAATGGCAAGGGAAATTTGATTATAGTGGAACCATATTTCCTAATCACTTAATGTATGTTACTTTTGAGACTAAAACTCAGCCATATAGTAATAGCATAGATGGCTGAGGAATGATTCCTATCACTGTGATAAATACTTGGATACATTTTGATAAATGTTACTACTGTTAATTGTTTTACAAATGAGTAGATAAAATTGCGAAACAGAAAATGCCTCATCCTTCAGGTATGACATGTTGCACAAGTGTTATTTTTCTTTAAAATATTCTACTTTTCCATATTTTAATTATCCTCCAGTAGTAAAATGGAATGTCATGTGTCAAAAATGTACTATACCAAGCATGACAGCTGATGCTGTCGATTTTATTATTAAATCATGTTCGCTGGAATTTGTTTAAGGTCAGTAGTTTTCATGATGGTTTTAAGAATGGCTTCAGCATGGGGCCAGGGAGATGGCTCAGTAGAATAAACGCTTCCCTGGCAAGTTTAAGGGCTTGAGTTCAATCCCTGGTTCCACAAAAAAAAAAAAAAAAAAGTGGCTTTAGCAGTATTGTTTATTTTAGACCAAACTAAATATATAGCACTCCTTTTGAGTGTTGACATCAGCATGAATCCATGCAGAATTAGAAGTTTCATGATTAGAAATTCCAGTTTTCCATGTAGTTTTTTGATGTCTGTTTTCATCAGATGTCTGTTCTTTTTCAATGTTATATTTTCAGAAGTTCCCCTCCTAAATGAACTGCAGATTGTTAAATTCCTTACTTCACTTGTGTTACTTCATTTTGTCTCTTATCACAGAATCATCTCCAATCTGTGCATAATTACAGGCTGCTTATTGAGTCCCCTTTATTTGATTGTTTCAAGTCTTTGTTAGTTTTTTGTTTCTTTTTGCTGGTATTTTCTCTTAAAGGAAACAAAACTCTCATTTAACTACTAATTAGCTTCCCTAGTACAGACCTTGGAGTCATACAGGAAAATGCTCTGCTCTGTACAAATGGATTACAATATTTGCATAAATCTTTCATATTGTTCTTAGAGCACGTTTTTCAACAGTTGGGTAGGTAATTCCTGCCTAAAGTCCAAACAGATGGCTGGGGTTAGGGATAGAGAGGCCTGGTCAGTTGAGTTCTGTATAAATTCTCAGTACATCAAATCTTAGCTCTTGGTCTTCAAGCAGTGGTGCTAGTTTTCACTTGTGACTCATCAGCACAGTCATGTGGGAAGATTTGTTTTGTATTTTGGAGTCTTTCTTCCCCTGTTAAAAATCAAAGATACCCAATTTTTAAGAGCAAATCTTGAGCAGTCCCACTCAGGTCCGCTTCTGTCGTTGGACAGAAGCTGTCTTTCTCCCAAGACATATATTCTGCTCTTTTTTTTGTATGTAGGACAGGGTATACAGGGTCTCACTGCATAGATCGGACTTGTAGTGATCCTGCATTTATAGCCTCCCAAGTGCTGGGCTTACAGGCACACGCTACAATGCCTAGTCTCAATCACTGTCTCAGCACTCTCTGGGGGCAGGGCCAGCACAGCAGGCCTGGGGATGGAACTCCTGCGTGGGCCTAAGCAGGCGCTTTAATCAGCTGAGCCATTTAGCCTGCCTTTCTTTTTTTAAAAAAAGCATATCTAGAGTAGGATCTAGTAAGTCCTTTCCTCCTCTTTGGCCTTTGTTTTCCTTGCTAGATGAGTTAAATAGCCTATTTCAGAACTGCTTTTTCATCTGTAGAATGAAGCTTTTATCACTCCAGATAGATAAATAGATGATATCCTTTTTAATTATTCCTGGGTGCACATTTTTATCAGCCCCTTTTTGGCAGAACGTTAAACTATAAAGTGTGATTGTGTGTAAATAGCTTTGTGATCACTGTAATTTGTATATTTCTGTTTTATATTCCATTTAATATAACTTGATCATGGATTTGGGGCACCTCTCAGTCACAGGTGTAACATGCATTGTTGATTGGAGTTTTTCTCAGATAATACATCATTTTATTAAGTAGTGATGGATTTATGTTCATACAGCAGCTCATGAGAATTGTTACATAACTTAATACTACTGTTGCTAAACTGGAAGCAAAAATAAATGAACAGGTGGCATTTCTATGTAAAGTCCATCCTATTTGAGTATGTACTGTTCTAGTATTTCAGCCTAATACCAATGCTTGTCATACAGGAGATAAATAAGTAAGTATTGATCAAATGTTATTTCTTCTTTAGAATAGGGTAAAACTCCATTAGGCTTGTAATTCTTTCAGTTTTCATGTACATATTTACTGAAAAATATGCTGGGAAACACAGAAACCTGGATTGAGCTTTTTTGTTGCTATTTTGCATTTATTTTTATTTTTCTCCAAAGACTAAAACTGAGATATTTAGATATGAAATAACTTAAGCATGACATTTACCATTAAAAAAGTCAGCCGAAAAGGTAATGTTCCAGATGCTCTAGACTTAAGTGTTTCTCATTTATCTCTTCACTTTTGTGTTACACTTGAACAGCAGAAGCTTTTATAATGACTTAGCAGCTAAAAGAATTAAAGATTTTTAGAGAATGATAGTGTTCAAGAATGAAAATTTCATAAAGTTCAGTTTGACAGGAAAGAAATGCCCATGAAATTAAAACATGGAATTTAAGAAGGGTATTGATAAGAAAGACAACAGTAGTTCAAAATGGGTGTACGCATAGGAAAAATAACTCAAATGAGAATTACGATGTATTCACTTTGTATTTTTAGAAGAGAGAAGGTCTTGATGCATAGTCAAAGAATGATTGCTGAAAAGGTTAAGGCAGATGAACATTTAGATATTGTCTCTCCTGACACTTTTAAGTATATTTTGTAAAGGTTTGAAGGAAATATTCATTTGCTAGATACATGGTGGTCATATGTCTGAGAGAAAAGAAGGATATTTCTTCACTTCTCAGGAGGAATTATTTTAAGGTTCAAAACTGGTAGCTATATAGGGTAAAATGTTAGTTAATGGAGAAATGAGTTTTGAGTGATACAAAATTTTGTAAAATTGTGCATGAAATAGTAAGTGGAGAATATGGTAGCTTGAATTCATTAATGCTGAATAAAGTGTTGTTTATTTAGGAAAGTCAGTGTTAGTTGGTAATATTTGGTCAGTTTTACAAGAAAATCAGATCAGAGAACTGTACAGACTCCCACTCCCTCTCCTAGCAGCTAGCTAAACATTGGCCCTTGCCAAATGGTACATATGGTGCTCAGGAGTGTAATGTGATTAGTAATTATGTGAACATAGACGTACGCATGTATTCACACACATCTTTTAAATGTAGCTGATTTTAAAAGTTCTGTCTCTCCTTTCCTCATAGGGATATAGCTAGTGCAATAAAAGAACTTCTTGATACAGTGAATAATGTCTTCAAGAAATACCAGTACCAGAACCGCAGGGTAAGTTTTATAGAAACTTTGCTAGTTGCCATGCTAAAGATTGTTTTTCATCTAGTTGGGTTTATTTGGTTTACTTTTTTGTTTTTGTTTTGGGTACTGGTGATTGAACTCAGGGTCTTATGCTTACCAGCAGGTGTTTATGCCACTGAGTTTTCTCCCTGTCTTCATCTAGTTGTTGTATTGAATTAAATACTGAAAGAATTTGATAATTGGAAATTATGTCATTAACGACTGAGTTTGTCCTTGAATTTTAATACACTGTTAATACTGTTTAACATGCTTACTTAGAAAGTCTGCCCTCTGATCCTCAATTTGTGACTGCTACTTCTCATAAATAGCATTTTTCTTACTTTTCATAAATACAGGCACTTGAACACCAAAAGAAAGAATTTGTAAAGTACTCCAAAAGTTTCAGTGATACTCTGAAAACATATTTTAAAGATGGCAAGTAAGTACTAATCTTCTTTTAAAATTTAATATAGTCTGTAGTTTTATATAGTCTTAAAGCCCTACATTTAAGTCTTTCTACCTTATTGCTAATGCTTAAAGCAACTCTTGATAAATGTACACTATGAGAAAATGGGTGGCTAGTACTTCCAGCCATAACCCTAGTCTAGAGCAACTGCTGCCAGGCTTTCTGAAAAGGGACAGGTGGTAGGCACTTAGATTTAGTGACAAGGGCTGTAGGAGCTGCCCTTCTTACAAGTGGAGTGGTTCAACAGCAGTCGTAGACACTGTGGGAACCAGTGGATATGGTTGTGTTCTAATGAAAGCTTATAGAAAATAAAATGGAATTTTACATAATTTATACCTATCACATAATACCCTAGCCATCTAAAAATGTTTACAAATGTAAAAGCATTCTTTACTTCCTGACCTACTTTACCAGTCTGTGAGCAGTGGGTCTCAAACTTGAGTAACATCTGATTCAGTCTATCTAGGGTGGTGCCTAGGAATTCGCATTTCTAAAAACTTTTCCTGGAAATATTGAAGCTGCAAGCCTGTTGAGAACTAGTACACTAAAATTGAAACAGTCTTTCTCAATCCAGTCAGCATGTTAGAATCACTTGTAGTCACTTTTTAAAAATTGCAGAGGGTCCACTTCAGAGAGTATGATTCATTTGACCTGGAAGGAGACAAGGATTTAAAGGCATAGAAAAGCTCCAGGTGATCTTAAGGGCGAAAAGGATTGTGATCTGTGGGAGGCATTCTGTTTAAATAAGAATTATACTCAGAATGTAAATTGGACAGTATTTTAAGTTTGCATAAGTTGGTTGTAGAGCACTTGGCAAACCTAGCAATTTCATGTGCATTACGTATATATATACAACAGAAAATTTAAACTGTTTAAACATTAAAAATTTAGATTGATGCAGTGGCCATGAACTGCTAAACTCAGTTATATATGTAGCTCTTTGAAGTTAAAGTAGAAAGCTTAAGAATTTTGTGCACAAGACCATTTTTTTCTAAAATTCCATTTCAGTGTCTATGAACTTTTATTAGAACACAGTTACTTGCACTATTCCCATGCTGTCTGTTGCTGCTTTTGCACTACACCAGTGGAAGATGCGTAGTTGCCACTGAATCTCCGCCTCAGCACGAACGTCTCATCCTTCTGTATCAGTTGGGGTTTTAAGATCCCTGTGTACATACAGCATTGCAATATTATTCTAATACTAATAAGTTAGTTCTCATTTTCAGATTCACTTTTAGCAATAACAGTTCAAACAAGTTGAAATATTTATATTGTGGATTAAAGATGATTGAGTTATATTCTTTTTTTTTTTTTTTTTTAAACCAGGAATCAAACTCGTTACCTCATGCTTGCCAGGCTGGTGTTGTGCCACTGAGCTATATCCCTGACCTAACTGTATTATATTCTATATTAATGAGAATCTTAGTGACTCTGTTTAATGAGTTAGCATTTATCTGAAAATTTGTTATTTGGTCTCCTGTGAACCCAAATAGCAAAAAATAAATTGAAAAAAATAACTTACATGATGTCATCATTATTTCTGATTCTAATAATTAAAAACTATTGTGGATAAGCACATTGAAAGGTAAAAGTTAATTTTGAGCCTACTTTTCAATAACCTAAGATCCTTTACTATATATCAGGATTATTCACATTTACTATTTTTTTTTCTGATTTACCAACATCTACATTTCAGTTTTATGTTTACAGAATGTGCTACAGGTTTTGTACATGTTTCCTAAAAATGAAAAATTATTAGTCTAATCTTTATCTTTCAAAGGGTGGATGAATTTACATGATCTATTTAATCTATCCCTGTCCCTCTTCCCATGTCTAGGATGAAAGTATAAACCAAGTATGACACTAAAAAGCTCCCACACAACTGGAGTATAAGACATCTGTTCTGTGCTCTAGTCACATGAAAGCAGGCTGTTAGGAGACTGTGGGGGAGCAGAGAGCAGGTTTTTAAAACATTTTGTATATTGTTAGATTTCATCTGTTGAAACCGCAACATAGGGAACTTTTATTTCAAAAATATATTAATTGTAAAAGCATTTTAGAATTGTCACCTTTTTTGAAAAGGGTAAGAGATTGGATGAGTCAGATTATAGGTAACTTTTTAAGTGTTTACCATAATCGTTGATGTATAGATCTTGAGGTTGAGTATAATACCTAATTAGATTTTGTTAATTTTGTGAAACCACAGCAGGAGACCACATCTGTATCCGCTGTAGTCAGTCTTTTGTTTGACCTGTAAGTGAACTCGGTAGTGTGAGGTCCAGCCTATCAGCAGCAGCCCTCCAACTCATTGTCAGTGTGAACCACCAGGGGGCAGTAATTCCTAGACTGCAGTTCCAAAAGCTGCCATTGATTAAACCCCAAACTGGAATAAAAGTTGTGTTTCTGCTCAGTACTTTTTTTTCTTAAATTGATTTTGTTACTGTTATTGAGAGTTGAAATGGAGTATAAGATTTCAAGAGTGAATGTTTTGAATAAAATTAATACTTTTTTTCTTTTTTAAACAGGGCAATAAATGTGTTCATAAGTGCCAACCGACTAATTCATCAAACCAACTTGATACTTCAGACCTTCAAAACTGTGGCCTGAAAGTTGTATATGTTAAGAGATGTACTTCTCAGTGGCAGTATTCAACTGCCTTTATCTGTAAATTTTAAAGTTTGACTGTATAAATTATCAGTCCCTCCTGAAGGGACCTAATCCAGGATGTTGAATGGGATTATTGCCATCTTACACCATATTTTTGTAAAATGTAGCTTAATCATAATCTCACACTGAAGATTTTGCATCACTTTTGCTATTATCATTCTTTTAAGAATTATAAGCCAAAAGAATTTACGCCTTAATGTGTCATTATATAACATTCCTTAAAAGAATTGTAAATATTGGTGTTTGTTTCTGACATTTTAACTTGAAAGCGATATGCTGCAAGATAATGTATTTAAACAATATTTGGTGGCAAATATTCAATAAATAGTTTACATCTGTTAAACATTTCTTTACTTGAAAAAAGATGCATATATATATGTGTGTGTATATATATGATCAGAAGACCAAGAGAACTTGGTATAATGTCTAAAGAACTTCTAATGGGAGCTTATTAGTGATTTATCAAATAATAAAGCAACAAGAATTTCTATATTTTGTCCTTAATCACTATGGAGAAAAAGTAGTCAATGAAAAATATTTTTGTTAGTTATTACATACAAGGTACTGAATATTTTTCCATTACTTCTAGTCTGCTTTAAAAGACTTCTGAGAAAGCGATGGCAGTTCATAGTGTCTTCCCACTAGAATGCCATTTTTGGACTGTGTGACGTTGTAGATTTTACTCTTAAGAAATTATTCTGGTATACTGGGTCCTAATATGCTTTGCACATTATCCCCCCAAATAGCTGCAATTAATAGTAATTTAAAGCTATACTAATAGTTGGTTTGAAATTGTCATGAGTGTTAATATTATATGCACTCTTTCAATGTGTATAATTTTGTTTCACGATAGAGGAGTTTTAAGGAAATTATGTATTGAGTATTCATGTGAAGTGATTTCATTTTTCGATTATAAAATAAAGGAAAAAATCAGAATTTGTTTATCTTTTATAAAGATTTTAAATATTAAACTAAATTTCTCTTGACAACATAATTTACCCTAATGCAATTTAGTTATTTTTTTTCTCCATTTTTAAAAATAAGCTTTTAAAGAATTACTGTGAAAGTTAAATCATTTTGAATGTAGATGAGAAATATATGGAAAGAAATAAAAATGCAGCAGATAATTGGTTTATAGTTTATGAACATTTTACTGATTTTTTTTTTTTTTTTTTTAAGGACATACAGGCAGTAGAATATTTAGAATTAGTCCTCTATACCATTTATTTTTGACAAAACCTGTCATCTTGGAAGGGGATATGATAATTAGCAGAACATGGGAATATATGAAGAAAGAAGAGGGGCTTTTTTGAAGCGGGCTTTTCTAATATAAGCCAGGTCCACTCATTTTCCTTTACTTTTACTCTAGCGGAACTTGTCAGTTACCAGGTATGCCTGAAAGCACTTGTTGGATAAGCCTTGCTCTTTGCATTCTATTTATTATCTTTAAGAGGATTATTTACACAGCTGGTATCTGCTGGGGCCAGAGTTTGAATTGAGTTGTCTCCAATCTTCTTTCCACTGTACTCTCCAGTGCCAAAAATACACTTCGGGGCATGGTATTTCCTGGTTACCCCACTCTGAAAAATGAAGACAGGTGTGGTTTTTTTTTCATAAATCCAAATTTATTCTTTTAAGTTTATTACTGTTTTCAATACTTACAATTCTCCCTCTCCACCCTTAAAAATAAAGTAAAAATAAAGTAATATGTTAATTCTGTGGTTAAAAAATTATATATCCCTGTTAGATAAAACATGAGGATTGAAAGCCAGTTCTTTTTTCATTTTTCACACTTTTGTATGGAAATTTCAAGGTCACAGAAATTTTGCAGGAATGAGAGCAGAATAGAGAACGGGCATACACTTTTACTCAGGTTAACCTGTTAAAATTTATCCTCTTGGTTCATCATTTGCTTGTTTTTCCTGCATTAAGTCTCCTCGTCCCCGGACCGTTTCTTTAACCACCTTTGTCATATGTAGCGTTCACATATTTTAAGAGTACAGTGCCTTTTCTTCCCTCTCTTTTTAATACAGTGTTCCTCAGTGATTAGATTCAAGCTACTCATTATTGGTTCACAGGCTACGTGGTGGCTGTGTCAAGAGGGTGACATCTTGAAGCATACAAGATCCATTTCCTCACTGAAAATTTTGGTCACCTGGTAATGATGGAGTTCTGTTTCTCTAACATATAGTTTCTGTTTCTTGCCTTCCACTTAATAAAGGGACTTACGTCCATGCTTGTCCTTTCCTCCAGGACTAAAATCCACTCGTTAGTCTTTCTTCAGTCTGTACTTTGACAGTTGCTCTGTGGTGATTTCCCATTTCCAGCCTGCTTTCCTCATGCACCAGCTGCCACTCAGCTTTCTCCTGCAAGCGGAAGCTCTCTTATGTCCCCTTTCTATCCATCCATCCATCCATTTATCCATCTGTGTCCTAAATTTATGTGTCTGGTATTGTTAGACTCATGGTTTTCTGTATCTTTTCAGTACTTTGTAATCCATGAATGTATTTAGCACTCAATCTTGGATTTGACAAACACACCTTCAACCTGTGTGGAATCATTTTCTTCAGCTAATCAGTATCTGATATTGGATGCCTAGATTTGGGCCCAGGTCTGTCTGCTTCTAGGCCGTTCAGCAGACAACTGGTAAATGCAGTATATGTACATATATTCACATGCACAGGTGAGCGGATGTGTGCACACATTTTTTTGTGATATATGAATCAGAACCACCAAATCTCATTGGATCATCCTCACAGGATTCTTTTTCCTTGTAGTCTCCATTTCCTGTTTCAATGTTTCTTCCTCAAAATCCTAGTTTCAATGAATGTATTTACCCAATCCTACAATATAACTAAAACAGGTTTAGAATTGTTTTCACACAATCACTGTGAAAAACAAGTTATGTTCCGTTCCCTCCTTCCCTGTATTCTGAGACTAAGGGTATTATTGCATTATGTTTTTATAAATTATATTGATTCTTTGTTTTTATTCAGTGTGTTGATAGTCACTGAAATACAGTTGGGTTGGTTTTTGGGTTTTTTTTTGTTTTTGCCGGCTGAGCCTGCCCTATGGGCAGGGCTGGCCTGGCATGTGGTGCTGGGGGTCGAACCACGGCCTCCTGTGCCTGCCTAAGCTTGCCTTGACACGTTAGACCACCAAACTATCTTGCCAGCCCTGGGTTTGTTTTTAAAATATGCTTACAGGTGTAAGGTCTTCCCCACAACCCTTCTTGTTTATAAATTTCAGCGTATAGCACCTTACATGCTTGTAGAAGTAAAAAATGTATCAAAAAAAATAGAGCTTTCATACCCCTTCTGCCCCATTCTTTATCCTTTGTAGATACCAGTTTTCACTGTTTCTAGGGTTTTTCTCTTTTATGAAGGGAAACAGCCTGTTTTCCTTTTTTCTTCTTGCTTCCCTACCATACATGTGGGACAGCTGCCTCAGTTGCCCTGAGAGCACTCAACTATTCTAGTCCTCTGACATAGTTGGTCACCATATTAGCCGGTCACTATCATGCTATTGTTTTCTCCAGTACTGTGGACTGGGTACTTTAGAAAGATGAGATTTATTTTTAGCTCAGTTTCTGTCAGGCCGAGAGGTTGGGTTTGGTTGCTGGCCAGCATTCAGTGAGGGTCCCAACATCATGTGACAGGAAACTTTGCCCTACTGTACATACCTATCACAGGGTTATCTTTGTAAGAAACCGCCAGCCTTTGAAGTAGCTATACCATTACAACCTTACCAGCAATGTAAGAGTGTGCTCCATTTCCTTAACTGTAGATGTTGTTATAGAAATCACAGTGTCAGTGGCTTTACTTTTCATTTTCTGGTAACAGATTTTAAAAATTTTTCATAGGCTTATTAGCTACTTCATATACATGCTTTTAAGTATTTTGCATGTTTCACTTAACATCTTCACAAATCACTATGTAAGCTAATAGATACTGTTCTCAGTGTGCTTTTTAAATATTTGATGGTGAAGCAGTTTAGCTGGTCTGTCTATTCTCCATGAGTATTTAGGAGGTATTTAATACTTTGAAAACCTACAACTAATGGTACAGTGAACTACTACGCAAGCACAGAGGTTAAAGGTGTGTCTGAGTAGATTCCTAGAAGTAGGATGACTGAAACTGAGGTCATGAATGCACATACTTTCCTGAATATTGCCGGTTTTCTTTCCATGAAGGTTGTAGCACCAAGAGTGCATGAGGCCATTTTCTGTATAGTTTCACTAAACATGTATCATGAAACATTTTAATTTTTCCCAGTGTGCTAGGTGAGAGATTATATCTCTTTCATTTATTACGAGTGAAGTTCATATTTATATGTGAATATGTTTTTCTTTTATACTACTAGGGATTGAAACCAAGGTGTTTGCACTGAGCTGTGTCTCAGCCCTTCTTTATTTTTGAGACAGCGTCACTCTGAGGTGCACCTCTTCCCAGGCTGGCCTTAATCTTGCAGTCTTGCTTCAGCCTCGCAGAATTCTGGGATTCTAGGCCTGTGCCCTGAAAGAACTGTTTGGTGTCTTCATAACCTTGACATTTTTTCTTCTGTGCTTATTTTTATCAACTCTTGTGAAGCTATGTGGACTTAATGATTATTTTTTTGTTTCGTTTTTGATAACTATAAAATTGTTTTACTTTTTTAATATGTGGATTAGTTTGTTACATCATGTTCTTTTTAAAAGAATCTGTCCCATTTTAAAATTCCATCAAAGTAACTCTCTTCATGTTTTCCCTGTGTTAGTAGTAGTTCCCCTTTATTTCTTATTCTGTATTTTTGCACTTGTTTTCTTTACTCAAACAGCAAGTCACTTGTTTTGAGTTTTCTAGAATTTAGCTCATCTCTTGGACTTTTCTGTTTTTTTGTCTTCTGCTTCCTAAATCCTACTTTTTTTTATTCTTTAGATTTTAACATTTTTGTTTTTCTTCTAATTCTTTCAGTTGGTATTTCATTCTTTTAAGTTGAGACAGTTGTCAGTACTGTGCAGTTTTCTATTGCTTAAGATGTCTCCTGGTGATACATTATTGTATTCTTCAGAAAGTCTGTAGTTTCTGTTTCTATTTTCTACTTTGCCTAAAAGTTAAATAGGATATATTTATTTTCTACATAGAAGGACTTTTGTATTTCATTTTTAATTTCTGTTTTATTTATAGTACTTCGGGGGCTGGAGACTTGGCTCAGCGGTGGGATGCTTGCCTAGAAAGCTGGAAGCCCTGGGCTTGGTCCTTAGCATGAAAAACAAAAAATAAACCTCACCTAACAATCAGTTCAACCGAAAAAATACAGTATAATCAAAAAAGACCAAAAACAAACAAGGCAACTGTATAGTACTTTTACTTCATGGTTATGCTGGTGGTTATGGCCTAATGCATGATCAAAATTTTTCCATAAATGCAAATGTTTCATGAATTTGCTTCACAAATGTGAATGTTTCATAAATACTTGTTATGATTATATATTCTCTATTCAGATATATTCAGTATATATAAAAATTATGTTTATTTTCAGGTATCGTTTCTTTTGTTCACTTAAAATGCCTTGTACTCATTTTATATTTTTTTAGCAGTGTTTCTCTTCTTGTAGCTTTTGTTCTATGTGGATGGTTGCTATTATTTGCTTTACAGAAGCCTTCTACAGCCTAAATGTGATACGTGAATTTTGCCATTACAGAGTATTTTTATCTTGTTTGATGATTTTTGAAGTTTGTCTTTTGACTTTAAGTTAAACTCATTTGCATTTATTGTATGGTGGTTAAGTTTGGGCTTAATTCTTGAATATCAGTTACAATTTGTATATGTTGTGTTATATTACTATGTATCTTTTCCTTTTTGTATTTTCAAAGCATTCCTTTTATTTTGAGGAAGCTTTCATCTTTTTTTCTTCTTCAGTGCTTTGTATTAATATTGTCTACTTTTATTCCCTTTTATTCATAAACCTTCACATCTATATTCGTTTCAAGTTTTATATTTGTACACCAGGCATTGAACCCAGAATCTTCACACTGAGATATTATCTCACCCCAGGATTTTTTTTTTTTTTTTTTTTTTTTTGAGACAGAGTCTTGCTAATTCACTGAATTGCCTAAGCTGGGCTCCAGCTTGCATTTTTCCTATATTAGCCTTACGGAAGACTGGGGTTATAGGCGTGTTCTACCACACTCAGTTTCTGTAGGTCAGTTTTAAAACATTTTCTTTGACTTAACCTATTACCCAAGTGACAATTGCTGTTTCTATTCTGCCTTTTTTTTTTCCCTTTTCTCATTTTGTTGCATTTTTCTACTACATCATAACAAGTTCTTCTACCTGTTTTATATACGGCTCTTCTGTCTGTATTTGCATCAGTATCTCCCTTATCTCCTCAGTTGAATACATGAAGTGCTCTGTGTTAGTTTGTTGGCCAAGTGTTCTTGTTGGCTGAAATGATTAGTGCCTGTTCAACAAGGGTACATCTGAAACATCCTCTGGGTTTTTGCATGTTCAACTTTTTTTTCTACAATGCTGATATTTGAAGGATATCTGGGTTGTTTATAATGTTCTGATTTCACATTTACTTTCCTAGAAAGTTTCTTGAAAATGTGATGTCTTTGATGCCCTGCCTTATATCTCATTTTTGATAAGTTGTTCCTGTTTCTGTTGCCTTTAAACTATTTCTTCCTTTTGATTGGAAGGCCTGCTGGCTTGTCTTTTAGAATTTACTAGTTGTATTAAATACCAAAGTGAGTTAGTCTAAGTCTGTTTTCTTTGTGCCTAGTACACACTTTCTATGTATAGATTAAAGTTTTCTTTTATTTCTGGAAAGTTTTCTTAGGCTACAGCTTTAAATATTTTGTTCCATTGGTTTTTACCATGAGCTATCAAGTAAACATGTACTGTATCCTCTTTATCTGACTTCTGGTTCAGCCACTTTTTCTGCAAACTTTTTCGCTCTTTTTACAGTTTGGTTTTCCTGTCTTCAATTTTTATCCAAATCTATTCTCCTCTGTACTCTTGTGTCCTTTGTAGTTTAATCTGTGTCCCTGGTACAGTTTTTATTCTTTTTCCGTTTCTTATACTCAGTCAACTTTTACTTCCTTCCAGATGCATCCATTTTTCTTCTTAGTACTTTTACTTGTGATTCAGTGTAATTTTTTTTAAATACTGTGTACTTGCTTGAAGATAGTAATTCTGATGGAATGTGCTGTTCAGTTTATTTAGCTGATTTGTATTTTATAGAGGAAGATTTATGGCAGCAGAAGTGAATTGTGTTGATGTTGGTGACGAGGATCAACATTTCTCCAGTTCTCCTTTATATGCTCAGTTATTTAAATGTAGATAGATAGATAATATTAATGTATTAATTGATAATATGTATTACTTCATTATACACACA
>NW_004524631.1:9083540-9090817 GCF_000260255.1 Octodon degus
GTAGAAATCTGGTTCTTTCTTCTGATTCTCTGCTGGTAGCCTCTCTTAGATCTATGAGAATTTTGCCAGCGCTCAGATGCTTTGTTCTTTCTCTCATGTCTCTAATTTTGGTAGTAATTGTCACCATCTGGGGACCTCCCTTTTGTGCTCCCTGTTCTTCCCACCAGTAAATCTTTTCATCATTTTTTCCTTCTGTCCACGAAGAAACACTGAAAGAAAAACCACCCTAGCTTCAATCCAAATCAAGTGAACTGTTCATTCATGCCCATCTTTTCTGCCTGGTCATAATCCTACTATCCAAAGGTAATCGTCATTAATAATTTTGTATGTTTTTACTCCTTCCTGCATAAATTTATTAATTACAGAAGTACATGCTTTCAATGTATTGTTAAATAGTTAATCATGCAGAGCATTTTATGGGTGTTAGTTAATTTCATTTGCACTGTCATCGTATATAGGATGACACTGCTATTTCCATGCTAAGAATGATGAAATAGAGCATACAGAGCAAAAGTACTTCACTGAAGTAAGTAGAGAAGTAAGCAGGGATGGAAACCCAAACAGGAGTCCAGGGTATTAATTCTATGCAAATTTGGTTACCATGCTATTTTATTACTATTGGGTTTTATTATTTAAATTGAATTTATTAATGACTAGAGTATTTTATTTATTTATTTATTTTTTATTTTTTTTTCTTTTCACTGGTTCATTTTCTAGAAGCAGTGTCTCACATTAACTGTGCTTTCTGTTCGTGCCTCTTCTGTGTTAGTGGTTTGGTGGTCTACCAGTTTGGGCCACTAATGTTACCCTTTGTTCTAAGCAGAGTTTTACTTGAGGTCTATAGGTGTCCTGGACTCCTTTCCACAGATTGCTAAATCTCTCCCTACCTGCTCCCACACAAAGAGGTGTAGCAGTTAGGGAGCAGTGGTAGCTCTCTGAGGATTTTCTTCAGTTAGAGGCAATTTGAATGTGGCAGTATATGCTTAAAGGTATATCACTTAATTTAATCTCCGTGTTGATCATTTTGTTTAAAAAAATACCAAAGAAATTCAAACTCGGCCATCATTGTTCTCCAAACCTGCAAGCTCCTTTTTCAGTTTTTAAAATAATTTTTCAGGGTGTTAAATCCACAATTCCTGAAAAGTACCTTTAAGATACCTGAAAATGTCATTTGAGAGGGAAGATTCAGCAAAAGCTGACACCTGAATCCCAGGATTGCCTCCACCACCAGGGCAGCTGTACAAACCACTGTGACAGACTGTGCAACCGTGTGCATTTTGAGTAAAGCTCAGTTTTATTAATGCTCACTAAACCCTCTGAGTGTTCTTGGGCTGGTAAAACAATGTACAGTAGACTGGGGACTTAACCGACAAAAGTTTTCTCACAGCTGTAAGACCTGAGATTAGAGTACCAACATGGTAGGGTGCTGGTGAGGGCTCTTTCTGGTTTACAGCCAGCCATTTTTTCCATTTTCACATCATGGAAAAAGGTATGTATAAAGACATTATTAGGCAGCTTCTGTTACTGTATCAAACACCTACATAATCAGCTTATAAAAATGGAAAATTTTATTCATTTTGACTAACAACATCAGAGATTTGGGCTTGCAGAAGAACGTTCATGATGGAGCAAAGCCAGTCACCTGACAGCTACCTGGCAAAAGAGATAAGCGGGGCCCACAGCCCCCCTCAGGTCCCACCCCTAATAGTTGAAGGCCTTGAAGGCTCCTTTTAAAGTTTTCACCACTGCCTAGTATATAGTGACACCATGTGACTAATGTGACCAAAGCTTTACACATGGGCCTTTGACAGACATGCTAGGTTTAAACCATAGAAGGAAGGGGGCACTGTGTTGTCCTCCAATATCCCTTCTTATAAGGGTGCTGAGGCTGTCACAAAGGTCACACCCTTCTGGCTTCACTGAAGCCTAGTTCCATCAAGCACTGCGTGTTTGGGCTATTAGATGCAGTTCATAGCACCGGAAGTGTAGAACTCGATTACTACAGGGAAAACAAAGTGCGGAATCAGTTGCCTAAAAGAATAGTATTGTTTAAAACAACAGAAGTGTATAATTGATAATGTTAGGTAATTATGTGCTCAAATGGAGACTAGTCCACAGAGAACAAAGATTCAGAGTACGCAAGTAGTACCAACCAGAACAAATTGTGAGTGAGTACGTATTCGCCAACTTCTGTCGAGCAGAGATAACACCACACACACAAATACATACGCAAAGAGAAAACAAATAATGTGCTAAGTTTTAGTTAATCCTGCAAATACACCAGAAAACAAAACAGCAACTCAGGATACAGTCTTCATTTTTTAGACTATTACACTTTCCCAGAGGGTATTCGTAAGTGAGAAATAAAGTATACATTTTATTTTCCTAATGTTTATCAATGTGTGGAATAACAATGCTGCCTCTTCTAGCTGTGTGTTCTTAAATCATAAATTCCTGTGCTTCAATTCCTTCATCTATAAAACATGGGGGCACACCAGACTAAAACATTAATCCTTTTTATTTTCTCTATTTTAAGGAAATTGTCTTAGTTCCTTTTCTCATTGCTGAGACTGTCCTCCACACCCACAAGTTAAGAGAGGAAATGTTGATTTAGCTCTCTCTCTGTAGAGATTTCAATCTATCATTGGCTGGTTCCAAGGCAGGGTGGCATGGGACACAGACATCAGATGGGAAACAGTTTATGGTGGACAGAAGGGAAGCACAGCATGTAAGATGACCACAGCTCTTTCTAACCCCTTATATTTTATCCAGGCCACTTAGGGCAGGTAGAACCCACACCCTTAATCCTAGTGCCCTTGAGCATGGCAGCGCACTGTGAGTCAATCCTAACTTCACACATCCTAGATCCAGCCACCTCTGAAAAAGCCCTACCTATTAGACACAAGGCTTTACAGGGACATATAGATGCACACCATAATAGAGATGATCCTCTATATTTTCTCCTTTGTTGTCTTTACATTCTCTCTTATACAAGAAGATGGCAAGGAGGATGGAGAGTGGGACTGTCAAGACTCTCTGGAGTAACAGGATACATAGGATATACGTGTACTCAACAGGACATGTGTACCCTAGTTGGGTACATACACATATATGCTGTATATTGTGAACCATTGGCTCATGTTCAGTAGGGAAACTGACAAGTCCCACTATCTGCATGGTGAACCAATAAGCTAGAGACCTGGGAGAAGTGATAGTTTGGTTCCAGTTTGATACCACAAAGGCCCCAGAACCAAGAGCAATGGTGGAATTCCCATCCAGAGGCCATCAGCACCTTAAGATTCATTTTTTTTTGCTCAGGGAAGGGTCAACCTTTTGTTCTTTTCTAGCTTCAATGGATTGGATAAGGTGCATCCTCTGCTTTTCAGTTTACTGATTCAAATACTGGTCTTATTTTAAAAAATAGAAATATCCACAACAGTATTTGACCAATTATCTGAGTATCTGTGGTCTAACTGAGTTGTCACAAAATTAATCAGCAGGCTACAAGGAGGGAGCCTCTGTTGGTAAGGCTAGGAATGGAAGGAAAGAGCACAAATATCTAGAAGTAAGCATTAAAAATGTCAGAATTTGTAATTTAAGTCATGTAAAATATCCCATTGTCTTTGAAATGTGATTGTAACATCATTGAGATCAATCATTACAGTAATTTTGTTTCTGAATATAAGGTGATTGTAATGTTTTAACGTGACACATCTGTATTAGAGCTTGGACTCTTCCCTGACCCCAATTTATGAAAATCAAACTCTTCTCATTAATGAATAGGCACAAGGCTGCAGAGATAGCTTATTAGTCTAAGTGCCTGCCTAGGCAAGCACAAGCACCTGGGTGATCCCCATGCCACATGCAGTGCCAACCCTACCCCGGATGCGCCAAGCCAGCCACCAAGACTGGATGTGGTGGTGCACGCCTGTAATCCCAGAGGCTGAAACAGGAGGATTACTAGGAGTTTGAGACCCTGTACCAAATGCATAAAGAATAAGTGCAAAAAAGATATAGTGGTGCCTCTATTCACAACTTGATTCTTTCCACAATTCTGGTCAGAAACCAATGAGATGAAAACCAAATCAGATTCAGTGTTTAGGTTCAATGTTGACCTTATGGGTGAATTTGACTTGGTTTCCATCCATTTGACTTGCAAACAAAATTGTGTTCAGAATTTGTTGGAAAATAAATCAGAGTAGAACACAAATGTGTTAAATTACATAACTGACATTACAGTGTGGGGAAAAAAAAAACATACCCAGAGTAGTATTTGGTATACAAAAGAGGAAAGACAGGGTAGTATCTAGCTAAACACTTAATACAATGCTTAACAGAGTAGGCACTTCATAAATACTGAAGGAATGATCTATTAGATTTCTTTTGATTAATATACATTTACATCACACATATCAGATGTGTACTATATGCAGAAAATATGTAGAGACAACAAAGTCTTAAATGAAGATAGAGATTTTTTTCTTGCAGAGCAACAGATAGAATACGGAGGAGGAATCTAGATAACTTGATGAACCTTCAGATATTCTAAGGGATACCTAAGATAGTTTCATTTATTAAAATTAACATTAAAGAAAGAGAGGAAGTCCATGGGGGGAAAAAACCACATAAATGCAAAACTAAATTTTTTATACTGTGCCTTTGGATTATAAGACTTACAAAAATGGGGGCATGGAAATAGCTCAGCGGTCTAAGGGCCTGCCTAGGCAATGTCAAGGACTTGGGTTCAAACCCTGGTACCACATGCTGTGCTGGCCCTGGAATTCCAGGCATACCATGCTGGCGCTGAGGAGGCTGAGACAGGAGGATCACTATGAGCCCAAGCTGCATAGCGAGACCTGTACCAAATAAATAAATAATTAAAAAAAAAAAAAAGACAGAAGAGGAAGAAGAAAAATATCCTGAACAGTTTTTTTGAATGTTACTACCTTATAAAGTGACGAAATGTTTCACTTGGCTTAATATAATTATTTGGAATTTCTTGTTATGATGCTGAACAGGAAAGCAAATAGTAATCCAGGAAGGATGACTATCTAGGCACTATCTGAAAAGGAACAAATTCTCCACAGTACATTCTAAAGGAATTCTAAAGGGAATTTTAAACAGAAGACATTAAAAAGATTAAATTACACGTGGAATTAAAATTACTGTGGTGGAAGGCTGACCATTGATCTCATTCACCTCCTTTTTCACTGACATTTGTATTTCCCTCTGTCATGTTTATGCCTTTCTCTTTTTCTACTAAGCTTTTTACCAAAAATTGTTTCAGGGAGTTTTTATGATTTTTGACAGTTTGACATCTATATTCTGAACAAAAGTGCGTTCAAGCATGTGTTACTGAGGTCTGAGAGAAAATAAGCCCAGTCGCTTGGTACCACCACAGGAAAAGAGCAGTCAGCTTTTTAAGTCCAATCAGCTAGTCATAAGCTTATTGAATATCACATTTTCTTCTGTAATTATCCAATGTGTCTGGTTTTTCAAGTGTGAGTGGGAAGTGCTTCTGCGCCCACCACTGATAGAGTTGCTTAGTTTTTCTTTCTTCAGTGGTGTTCACAAGAACCAAATGAGCTACCTCGTTTTGCTTCAAATTTCTATTTGAAGGAGACTGCACCACAAATGGCTACTGTCCCATTGCTGCGGAAGGGTGCGGATCTTTCCAGTTCTCATGTGACCCTTTCCAGTTAAAAGATCAGTCCAAAGGAAGAAACCACATGCAAGAGCAAAATCTGCTGACTGGTGGCCTTTAAGATAGCCAGCCCACAGTGTCACTCCATTCAACCAAGACAAGCTGGGTGGCTTCAGGTTTTTGTTCCACAAACCAGGTAATTCCAAGAGTGGGCTAGCAGTGGGAGAGGAGGCTGCACAAACGCAGTGAAGCTTGAGGCAGAGGGGGCACGTGTGAGCCAACATGAAGAGGCAGTCGAACCCATAAGCAAGGAAAATCCACCAGGGAGTAAGCTGTCAGTTGAGAAAAGTAGACGGAAGTAACACACACACACACCATACACACACATACATACATACACACACACACACACATACACACATACACACGCACTGAAGAGTTGCTCAAGACACATCTACATGAAATCCAGTTGGCTGCTACTGACAAAGTAATCCAATCCTTAGCCTTGATTTGCCTCCCAGTTCAAATTCTGTGATTTGATCATCCCTTCTGCCTCCCTACACTTTTATTCTTTCAATGATATCAGTGACCATTGTATGTCAAATCTGTTAGTAGGCCATACTTCATGAACCCATCCTTTAAACCATTACCTGCATGGCTTGATGGTGATGTTAGGCAGCTGAATTTATAGGATACTCATTTTCCTCATGCCAAAATACTACATTTATTCTTCTAATTTCATAATCCCTCCCAACACGTATATTTCCCTACCTACTTTTATTATTTTTTTAAGATGAATTCTACAGTGGAGGAGGAAGAAGAAAGAAATAATGGAACCTGACTATTCAGCACTCTTCTTTGTCCTCATCTTCATGTTTGTCAGTTGCAGAACTCCCCTGGCTCTCAAGAATTTCAAGAACAGAAGGCAACTATTTGTTTATAATTAAGAAAAGAATGATCCACAAGACTGCCTATAACTAACTAGTAAAACATATCTAGTGTCTTTAATTTGTTTTGTTCTTTTTCATTTTTTTTCTACATAAAAACAAAACAGATACAAGCAGATCCCAGGCAACACAATAAACAAAAATGAGAAACAATCCTTATCTATTCCTGATGTGTTGAAAATATAAAAAAGTAAAAAATATCGTAAAATGATTTCAGGCATAGCTTTCCTATGAATATCTAACAGAATCCTCATCTGCATTGATGCTTTCACCTTTGTCTCTAAGTTCCCTCCTTTGTTCATTCTTTTTTTTCCATAATTTTATTGATAAACAAATAGCAATGAGACAGTTTCAAATCAAATCGCTAGGACAGTATAAATAATTAACAAACTGCATACTTTCTTCTTAGTGGTTAATTGCTGTACAAGATGTGGACTTGAGATCCTATTTACAAACACCATTAGAACAAATCATTCTATCCATTGAGAGAAAGTAACTATATATCTATCCTAACCACTTTGTTTTTTTTTTAATTTATGTGTGTGTGTGGGGGGGGCCAGCTCAGCCCACCAGGGGGCAGGGCTGCCTGGAATGTGGTGCTGGGGGATTGAACTGTGGTCCCTGTGCTTTGCTAAGCTTGTTCTAAGTAGGTGCTTTAGACCACTGAGCCATCTCACCAGCCCCTA
>NW_004524631.1:9097657-9109125 GCF_000260255.1 Octodon degus
GCAGCAGAAATTCCTACTTGGCGGGCGGGGTGGGGGAGGTGCTGCAGAGTGGTGGGGGGCATTCCAAGGGGGTGGGAGAGGGTCTGGCCCATGCTGCGCCTGGGCTGGGACTGGTCCCACCAGCATAGGGTAGCAGAAAGCTCTCCCACACACTCACCGAACCTGGGCTAGGACTGGGTCTGTGGGTTCCCGGAACGCGGCAGCCCTTTGTTCATTCTCACAATGTACAAATCATGAAAGCAAAAGTACTGGACACACACAGTCGCTCCTTGACTGCCTGCCTCCCTGAACTGGGTATCAGAAACTTAATGTTACTCTCATACCCCTAATTGTTCATATGCTAGTAACATATTCATGCAGTGATCAAGGACAAAACAAATCAATTTTTAAATAAATAAGATCCTTTCACCTGAGATTTAGAAAAAGACACTTGATCAAAGTAGCACAGTGGCCTACCTAGGGTCTGTGCTAGTTTTACTCTCAAATTCTCAGGTGTTTGCAAAGCTCCTGGATCACGGAGGCACTGTCCTCCCGGTGGATTCACCCACTGGTGAGTTCAGTTGCTGAATGTGCTGTTGTGTGGTGAGGGCTCCGTGGAGTTGGTTCCTCAGGGAGTGATCCTGAAGAGTGTGCTGTTGTCCCTGGGTCTCCCTCTGCTGTCCTTCACAGCAGCCGTGGGTCGAGCACCTCTTCTTTCGCATGTGCTTCTGTCATCCTGTTTCAGCCCTGGAGCCTGAAACTAGGAGCCAAAGCTAATTTCTCCTCCCTTAAATATCAGGGGTTGGGCATTGCGGAAGTGAGTGAGACAAGGAGTTTGCACGATTTTCTCTGTCTTACCCCAGCTACTCCATCATCATGCTCACGTTCAGCTCAGGACATGCGCGGCAAGAGGAAGCACCTCCCAACTCTTCTCAGTTAAAGCAAAACCCGCAGGCGTTACAGCTCCTAAACTAACTACGTTCCCGTAGATGTCTTAAGAACAAGTGTATGCTCTTGTACGACTACATAGCAAAATCAGATCATGAAAATTATAGATTCAGTGCTATTTCATATTATAATAGTTAACATTCAAATTTTGCCTGTTTTTCTGTTCCTGCCTCCCACCCAAAATGAACTGCCTTTAGTTGTTCACTCTCAAATTCTGTCTTCTGACACTTTTCTAATCTACTGACTCTTTCCATCTATCTGAGTTTTCAGTATTAGCTCATGATTAGATTCAGTTGCAGATCCTGGAAGGGATATTGCCAAAGTGATGTTGGGTTTTTCTAAGAAAATCATGTAAGATTACACACTATATAGAGTTGGTTGTCCCATATAGGTGATATGAACATTAGTAATTTTGCTACTGCAGATTATCCCTTTGCCTTCTAAAATTATGTTGGGAAGATACTTGAGATTATATAAATATTTTATTTCCTAAGAAACTGTTACTGTCTGTGAACCTTCCCTGAACAAAATATCACTAAATTTGTAAAATAATGATTTTCTAACTCTATCAATACTCTTTGCCTCTACAGAGAAAGCCCCCAAATGCTAACACAATCAAACAGGGCTCTGGATATAGCTTAGTGTTAGAGCCCTTGCATAATATCCACAAATTCCTATATTTAATCCACAATCACACACACACACACACACACACACACACACACACACACGTGTGCATATGCATGCTCAAATCATATACACTCTCCTTTCTTTGCTTCTTTTCTTTATATATTTAGTATCAAGAGACTTTTCAACTCAATAGTTCTGAAATTTAGCTGTATCATATGGGGCACTTTATAAAATACTTGGGCCAGCATTCTACCTCTGAAGATTATAAATTAACTGTTCTGGAGAGGGGCTGGGCATTTGCTTTTACAAAACTTCCCAGATAATTTATGAAATTACCTACATGAAAACCACTGGGCAATCAATGACTGATTCAATCTTTTATCAGTGGACCTCTCCATGTTACATCGCATTTTAAAAATTATCAGGGCATCCCAGTTAGCTCAGGATGAATAACTAGATCAACATGGTTGTCATGACATGAGCCAGCTTACTTCGTGCTGTGGCTTGAACTGTCTTGTGCTCACAAACATGGCTTTCTGGAGCTGCCTTGATCTAGGGCATATGATATTGGGATTAAGGCTATAGGGTACTAAATTAGCCCACTGACTGGAATTAGGACTGTTCTGGGTGTGGATGATGGAGGTACCCACCCTAGGTGTGGGGAGCAGTGGTCTGGAAGGTTTGTAGCCTAGATGAGATAAAAGGCTTGCTGTTTGCTGCTCGCCACCTTCTGCCTACCCTCTCATGGACTATTCATTCTCTGCTATACCCCTCTGCCATGCCACCCTGCCTTAGAACCAGACAATCAGAGGCTGAAAATTCTACCAATTGTGAACCTTTCCTCCTTTGGGATATTGAGTATTTTATCTCATCAATAAGAAAAGTAACTAAGACATTTCTCCAGTCTGCCCGACTCTTAATCCTTTTGTTAGTACTCTTTCCCCATGCTGGAAGAACCATCTAAACTACGTGTGGGATGTGTGTGTGTGTGTGTGTGTGTGTGCGTGCGTGTGTGTGCATGTGTGTATGTGTGTGTGTGTGTGTGTGTGTGTGTGTAATGGGAGATGGAACACAGAGTCTTCCCATTGGATTTGCATCTCTAGCTCTTTGTTTATTTTTTGTTGTAAAATAGGTTTTCCTAAATTGTCCGGGTTAGACTGTTAGCCTGGACTCAAACTTTTTTTTATGTATTTAGTGCAGGGTCTACAGGATCTCACTACACAGATCAGACTCCTAGTGATCCCCCTGTTTTCAGCCTCCCAAGAGCTGGGATTACAGGCATGTGCCACCACGCCCAGTCTCAATCGCTGTCTCAGGGGGCGGGGCCAGCACTGCCGGCCAGGGATTGAACTGCTGGCCCTTGTGTTTGCTTAAGCAGGCACTTTAATCTGCTGAGCTATCTGCCTCAAATTTGTGATCCTCTTGCCTCAGCCTCCTAGAGTGCTGGGATTACAGGAGTTTAGTTTCATTCTATGCTATATTGTGCATATCTCAAACTAAATTACTTTTATACTCAGTATCTACTCTAAACAGTCACTTCTAAATCCTTAAAAAGTTTCCTCTGTTTAATGTCTCCTCTGCCTATTTTTTTATTTGCTAGTATCTAATTAAAATTTGGGTGCTGCTATAGATAGGACTTCATTTAATCGTATCATGTTCCTGATGTACGCCCTTATACAGTCTTCGATGGTTATCCATCACAATTACTTCTGCAACAGTAAACAAGAACCTTTTGTTTATCTAACCATAGGCTGAAAGCTTCATGGGGGTAGAGACCAGCCTGTCTTTTCACGTTATACGACCAGTGCTTAACAGTGTGCTTTGCCAGAGTGACTGCTCAATCAGTATTTGGAGACTTGAGTGCTGGGGGAAGAAACAAATACATGTAAATGTCACCCTACTGAGAGAATCCGTTTTCCATGAGCAAATGATAAAATCCTCACTAGCAACAGAATGGGAGAAGCAGGGAGTGCAGCACTCAGTGTGTGGTAGCTATACCGATGCCTTCATAACAGACGCATGAGTTGATCCATCTCATGATCTCAGTCACTATCATGTAAAAAGTATCTATGATGCTTTTAGTCATGTTCTCAGTACTTCTGATACAGATGCAGTATTACCTGGGACAAAGCACCTTTTTTTTTCTTTCTGCAAAGCAAAAAAGTGTAAGTGATTTAAGGGACCACTAGAAGGAAGTTTAACTATCTTTTGCTTTTACAGATGAAGATTCTGAAATCAGAATATTTAAATAACTTCCCCTAAAGTCATGCAGCAGGTAATTGTCATAAATCTGCATCATTTTTTGTCAATTGAAAATTTAACTTACCTCCTTAAACAGAAACCCAGTTGCTAAAACTGTAAGCCACACCATCAGCCCTGCTCTACCTCTGCACCAGGTACAGGAGCTCTTTCATCAGAGCCGGCTGCCGCCACCCTGTGTAAGCCACCGGGAGCACAGTCATTAGGACTCCTGCCACCCATTCCGAACATGCATAATTCCTGAAGTAATTCAAAGGCACGTTTTTTAAGGCTTGCCTTTAAAGACTCTCATATTTCTTCAGATGGAGGCAAGAATTAATCTCGAAAATTACGAGACTCAAACGTGTTGAGTAAATTGAGATCCATTTTCTCCGACAGCATCTGGCCTAGACAATCATTGCAAACGCTCTATCTGCATTTCCTAAGACGCTTCTCTCCGAGTACACTTGCGACCACTTGATTTAAGAATGTTATTTCCCATATTAATTTGACAATTGCTGCTCTTGCTGAGGAGAAATAGAGACCCTCAGTATTCAGGGTGTTTAATCAGCAGCACCGTGTTGGGGAGCACCAGCTTCTGGGAGAACTATTTAATGTCCCACTGCTCTCCCTCGGGACGATGGCTTTCAATCTTTTAAAGTATAGTTTACTTCAGAACTTTGATTTTTACAGTTTGAATTCTTTTTCATCACCCTTTTCCTTTTATTTCTGTGCTTTTTTTTTTACACAGAATTGCTTAAACAAAGGTGAAGTGGCAAGCGCAGCGGGCTTTTGGGATTCTTTTTTAGGGAAGTTAAAGATTGGCTCAGAAAAAAAGTGGAATATGAAACAAAAGTATGAAATGGGATTTAAAAACTATATTTGATGTCAATTCACTCTGTGTGTGTGTGTGTGTGTGTGTGTGTGTGTACATATTTTTAGAGAAGGGTCTACAAAGTGTTCAGGGTCTCACTACTAGATCAGACTCATAGTGATCTGCCTGTTTACAGGCCCCCAAGAGCTGGGATTACAGGCACATACCACCACGCTGTCTCATTGCGCCTTGGGGGCAGGGCGGGCATGGCAGGCCCTGGGGATTGTACCCCCGCCCCTGCACCTGCTTGCAGGCACTTTAATCTGCTGAGCTATTTGGCCGGCCCTTCATTCTTTTTTTCTATAATTATCTTTTTCTTTATTAAAATATTCATTTGGTACATATTGATTTGGTGCCAAACAACACACTAGGTCTTTAATGTTATATTGCTGTATTATGGTGACTATAAATACTAATATTTATATTATTCTAAAAATATTAATAAATTTTAAAATTATGCATATCTATCCATAAACTTCACTGTTTTTCTGTATAACAAACTGAATTAGTTTCCAAAGGCTACCATAATAATATACCATAAAGTCAATGATTGAACCAATAGAAATTTAGTCTCATAGCTCTGAAAGTCAGGAGTCTAACGTCAAGGCATCAGCAGGGCCCTGCTTCCTTTAAGGCTAGGAAAGATTCTGCTCCAGTCTGAACTCTAGCTTCCCATAGTTCCTTGATTTGTGGCAGCAAGACCACAGTCTTAACGTGCTCTCTCTATGACATTTACACACACATGTCTCTTTTATAAGGATACTAGTCAGATTGGATTAGGGGCCCACCCTGACCTCATTGATTTAATTGTATCTGCAATTACTGTATTTCCAAAGAAGGTTATATTCTGAGATTCTGGGAGTTAGGACCTACACATACGCATCTTGAGGGTGCAGAATTCCAGCTGTGATCTGGACATAGCAACTCCAGTATTACCTCTTTCAAAAGCACCATCGCCTCATCTACCATGCCTCTGCAGCTCTCTCCTTAGCTGAACGTACACGGTGTTTCATCTACATCATTTTTACCTATATAATTCATGCTTATGGCATAAGTCATAATTCAGGATTTCTGCTCCTTCATGGTAAGACCTATGATCGATAACCACTGGTATTGCCACGGTGATGCCCTAGACATGTTATAACATAAAAACATTAAGAAACAAGCAAATAAACTGACCAATCAATATTTACATAGCCCTTCCCGGTTAGCATATGTTTTCACATCAATAACCTCATTTGAAACTCAAAGTGATTATTTGGTGTATGCATGTAGAATTATTTCCAGTTATGACTGTGGAAATTGCACCTACAAATAGTAAATGTCCAAAGTCACAAAGACATATGGAGATTGCACAAAAATCTAGTCTTCTAACTATGAACTTAAATCTCATTTTCTATCGTATTTTATGCCTTACAGAGATTTTATCTCCCTTAGCACTAGGGATTGAATCTAGAGCCTTCACAATGAACTACTTTGCCAACCCATTTGTTTTATTTTATTTCACTTTCCTTCACTTCACTTTATTTTATTTATTTTGAAGCAGGGCATCACTAAGTTTCCACATTGAATTAAGATCCACTTCTTCAAGTTTTTTTTTATAGTAAACCAACTAAACATCTGATTCTGGAGATTCAGGTGCTCTAACAGTCTGAGAAGGTCACATTGTGACACACAGTAACTATACTGACCTCAGGGTCTCATTTCTGCTATTACTAAAACTAGACTGAGAGAGTGCCAGGCAGATTCAGTCTTCTTAGGGAAAAGTTCTGCCATTAACTGTGATGAATTCCTTAGGCAAAAAAAGATTTTTCAAAGTGATATTCCCTATACACACACACACACACACACACACACACACACACACACACGCACGCACGCACACACACACACAATCTTTGCATTTAATAACTTTAAGGTATTAATTAGCATTATTCTATGAGAAATATTCAAACTAAAGGCCTCCCTAAAAGCAATGAAAATGATTATATAATTCCAGCTTCAAAGTTAAATGCCATGATGTGGATAATTTTCTTTCTTCTATGAAGTCCTATCTGATTTCCCTAAACTTACAGAGATTTTTTTGACTGTGTATAGTATTAATACTGATGTTAATTTGCATACATGATGCATTTATAATTTACATAAAGCTCTCACCATATTTTTCCAATATTCACTTAAAAATATTCTATGACAGAAATGATACTGTGCTCTTCACTGTGAGTAATAACTCTACCTGTCCAATATTACAGGACTGCAAATAAGAGAAGTAGGACTTGAACCTTCTAATTCCAAATGCTAAGTCTCTTTGGCTTATTACCTGGCATGTGCTTTCTTGTTTCCTTATTTTTTTTGCACATTTTAGCTCCCAAACTGGATTAAAATTTAACCTGGTGTGTAGCAGGTTACTCTGCCCAAGGCCTTATACTATGCTATAGATAGAAAGTTCTAGGGTTAGAATTCCAGTTTTTCTACTCTTCTGCTAGATAATTCTGGATAAGATATTTTTGTCTAAGCCTCTATTTACTTATTTAAAGATTTTGAAAATGACAGTACCCATAGAATTGGGGTTTCACTCAACTGAAGAATTGAATAAAATAATCTGTATAGATTTCTTAACAGAAAAACTGCCATTCCTCTACTAGTGTTATTGTAGAATTTGCAAGTTGTAGGGAATTGAACACAATACTTCATTTTGTTGCAGTTTTCTTCTCAGTTCAAAAGGCGAGATGAAATACAGGGCAAAAATATCATGAAGTTTAAATAAAGTAACACTTGTGAAAGTGCTTACTACTGTGTTTGGTATATATGAGGAACTCATTAATTGTTCATTTCCAACCTACTTCTTTCTGTCATTCTTCAAAGAGGTGATCAATTAAATGTTTACTGGATTCTCAGTGACTCCTATCATGCAATGATTTTATGACTGTTTTTTATCGGTTTTATAGATGGCTACATGCGTTCAATAGCAAGGTGACTTTGACAAACTGTTCTCAAGGTCCAAGTGGCAGGGGATGCAGTGCTCTTTCAAGAGGCAACATGAAGAATTGGTGACCTCATTCATAGTAGTTGCCCAGTAAGCGGCTCCCTAGTGAAAGCCTGGCTGACAACTGAATCCCACAGAGGACAGAAAACAAGAACGATGGATTTCTAAGAGAAGGATATGTTAAAGCAAAGAGGTCCCCATAGCTAATTGCTGTTGGGAATGTCCATCAAAATCTGTACACAGATTAAACCTGAGAATATTTTGAAGAATAGGAATTATTAGTATTAAATTTGATAAGTTCTGATTGCCTACTGGTAAAGTCACGGTTGTCTTTTTTTCAAATAAGTAGGAACAGTGAAGTCACTAATTAGAATTTTCCTTTCTATACACACATATATACTTTTACCTTGTTTACTATCACTTACTTAGACTAAAATTTAACATATGATGATATATAATTATAGAATTAAAACAGTATATATTCAGTTATTGTCTCTGTCACTCTTCTTTTGTTCCTGGGACAAAATACCCAACACCCAAAGTGAAGGAAGGAAAGGCTTATTTTTCTCACAGTTTGCAGATGTTTTAGCCCAAACTCAGCTGCCTCCAAGGCAGACTGGCACATGGCAGAGGGCAGCAGTTCATGGCAGCCAGAAAACAGCAAAACTGCAAGAGCAAAAGGGAGGAATAATAATAACAATGGCAACAGACAGCAAGTCTGACTCCCTGATGTTGCATTCAGGCTATCTGTCCCAGGCTGCGTGTAGCGCTCACATCCATAAGCCCAGTGAGTCCTGAGTTAATCAGAAACTCTAGAAGTCTGATACATGACTGCATGAGGCTGGGAGGGCGCAACTAGGCACAAACAATAAATTATTTTTAGAATATCAAGAGTCTATGATTTCTATGCTCAAATACCTACGTTTGAGAAATGCTATCATAAAAATGCAATTCTGTTATTTATGAAACAGCAGATAAATAAAAGCTTAATATTATATTGCCTAAGTTTAATAGGGACTCTGCTTTCTCAAAAGATGGGATCAATTTAAAACCAACATTTATAGTCATGTGGACAATGGTGTGCTTAGGGATGCAACTCACTCACCTTTGATTTTTCAAATTTTTAAACATTTTGGGATTCGGAGAGAGCTCCGCAGCCTAAGTGCCTGCCTAGGCAAGCACAAGGGCCCTGGTTCAATCCCAGGTACCACATGCTATGCAGGCCTCGAAACCCTGGTGGGGAGGGCCAGCCCCGAAAAAGCATGGTATAGCATTCAATTTATTATTTCTTTCTCAAGAGAGTTTTCTTCAGTCCATTAAGCCCCAGCTCCCCTTACATGGGCTTTGGTGGAGGTCGTGGGGCAGCACCAGTAGGTCTAAATTGGGGTGGAGGAGTTCGGCGCTTGCGGGCTTCACAAGTGAGATCGATTTCTGACCACTTTGCTGTGAATGGCGCAACTCACACAGCCATGCAGCTTCCCATACAGCTTGGGAAGCACATAACCATCAAAGACACTCGCTTCGGAAATGTCCCCGATGGCGGCGGCCTTCACTATGCTCCGAATAACAACCTTCTTAACGCCTAATCCTTGGGTACGCACTGGGCGCAGTTCGTGCAGCAAATAGGCTGCACATGACCGCGGCCCTTTTTGGCACCGCCGTTGTTCTTTCTTTTTCTTATCATCTTGGAAAGGAAGACCCAAAAGAGCAATTAATTTTTAAAGAGAATAAAAAAATAGTAAAAAACATTGGAAATGATACAGGATTCCACTAAATAAAATGATGGAAATTCAACAATTGTTGTTCCCAGGCACCACTGTGCCCCCCTCCAGGGCAGTGGTGAGCTGAGCCAGCCACTATGACTGGGTGTGGCAGTCCATGCCTGTAATCTGTAATCCCAGCTCTGGGGAGGCTGAAAACAGGAGGATCACTATCATATACATTAATATTAATAATAATAATAATAATAAGCTATTGTTATATTGCATATTGTTGTCTTCAAATAAGTCATTTAAGCCTACAGATTTGGTCAAAAAATTAAGAAGAAGAAACAAATTTAAGCACTAACTGTTCCTTTCGAGCCTGGGCAGGTTTGTATATTGCATGGAATTTGTATGTGTAAAATAATACTTTATTTCAAAAGTGTTTCAGTAGTGTATTTTGTCAAGTGGCTGAAAGATGTAATCAAAAATTCATTGCTTATCATTTTTTGTTTTTACAGGATTGGGCCTTCTTCCCTGATGCAGTGCTACCAACTCCCAGCACAGCTTGCTAAGCGCTCCAGGATGTGCGTGAAAGTCCCTTTCACCTGCGGTATTCTACTCAGGGTACTGCTGTGTGGTTAGTGCAGGGCTTTGTGTTGAAAAGTGTGAGCCTTCAGGCTTTAGTGAGGAATCATCCCTGTTCTTAGGTAGGTAACCTAGTGGGAGAAATATATGGACAGCTGATTATACTGCAAGTCAAAAATTAAAAAGTGGGGGCCGGGGAGATGGCTCAGTAGAATAAGCTCTTGCCTGGCAAGTACAAGGGCCTGAGTTCAATCCCTAGTTCTGCAAAATAAATAAATAAATAAATAAAATAAAATAAATAAAAAGTGCTATGATTAGCTTATAAAAACAGACTGTGGTTTAGGAGTGGAAGAAAGAATTCAATCTAATGTGAAGAGCAGAAATAAGGAAGGAAAATAATATTTGTTAATGGCTTATACAGTGCCAAAGAGAGGGTTAGTTTACATTGGGATGATACACATCCTTGGGGCCATTCTGGGAAGCCAGGGTTCAAGAGGCCAGTGGTGGGAAGGTACCTTTTCTGGCCTAGAGAGGTGGAGACTGGCACAAGAGGAAGTCTAGATGGGCAGTTCTTTGGTAGTAAAAGAGAACAGCAAAATCTGGTTTCAGTTCTAGTGAGGGGGGAAAGGGAGAATTCTAAGCGAAGTTGAACATTCATAATAGGTTTCAGCATAAAGGAAGAACAAGCAAAGCAAAGAGGAATTGAGGGAAAGGGAGGTCTCTGTTGAGCTAGGTGGGGTGCAATTACCAGAGAAGAAGAGAGTGGGGATGTGAGTGTGGACTGGGAATTGGGGATAAGGACACACTCAATGAAGTCTGCTGTGAGGGTGAATTCTGCAGTCCCCCCAACTCAGAGGACGTGGGCCATTCTTCGGGGTGCTCAGTCTTACAGGCTCAGTCTTCGGGGTGCTTGGGGGAGCACTTCATGAGTGAGTGTTGGCCCATCTCCACAGGACAGTGGAGCAGTGGTCAGCTTGTTACTCTTTTCTGGACTAAGCGGTCAACATTTTGAAAGCACAGACTGCCTGCATCACTGCCGCATTCATCATAAAGCCTAGTACTGGGCTAGTTGTGTCAGTTTTCACAAAATCCTGATTGATTCATGACAAGCAGGGAAGTAAAATTCCAGCAGTCAAGAGGCTTGTTATGGATTTCACTGTTACAAAGAGGGTTACAGTCATTTAAGACTACCATCAAGAATTATTTCTAATGCTATAATTTTATAGAAAGAAAAGGGTGTCAATTGATTACCTCCTGCTATAATTAGTTATCTGCTTATTATACTTTCCTAGTTTTACTAATGCAAACATTTAGAATTATATCTTCAGGGAAGCTAAGTAGGCCATACAGTTGGACAATCTTAGAATAATTAGACAATTTTGCTTTATCAGCCAGTGGGATACCTGCCTCTCTGGGTGCAGTTTTGTAGAACGTTTTGCTGTTTCCTCTTCCTTCCCTCATTAGTGCCTGGACTCTGTAGAACAGGACTATAAAATGATTTATAAACATTTATAGGACTGACCCA
>NW_004524631.1:9109895-9118673 GCF_000260255.1 Octodon degus
TCATAAAAAGTATGTTTTTCTCCTTTTTCTGCCTTTTCATTTTAATTAGCTTAACTAGTTTCATCATTATGTTTATCATGGTATACTTTGCTTTCTTCCCACATTTTCAATGAGTGCAACACTGCTTTTTGAACCATGCTGAATTTACATACATAGAAACTAGCATAAAGATAATATAAGGAATAGTGTTATTAAATAAGAATTACAAATTTCAATGTTGAAAAAATAAAATTCCAAAATGTCATGCTCTTTTTCGTTGGTTCATAGGCGATAACACGCCTCATAGTAAATACACTTGTAATGAAAGTCTTTAAATAATGCAAGAAGTAGTTTCACTAAAAAGTGAGTGGGCTGGCCCATTCTTAAAAAAAGTAGCTCAATGCTTAGCTAGGCTTTCACACTTTCAGTTCAATTATTACTTGAGAAGGAAAAAGAAACGTTTTGGTTGCCTTTATGTTGGTTGCCTGGAAACATACAAAGGCACCCAAACAAATGAAATAAACAACTCCTGGGGGCAGGAAGGTGGGCCCTGGCACTGGGCATGGACTTTGCAGCTGCTTCCTCTAATGCTCCCCCCGCCACCCCCCGCAGGAAAATGGAGTTGAAAACCACAGGTAAATGTAAGCAGGTTCAACCAAAGGGATTTTGGAAGGTTGCTTTGCTAATGGATTTAAAAGAAGATCCAAAGGTGTTTAAGGGTTAACTGCTATGAACTTGGGGAGAGGTTTATACATTTTTTTAACCATGCGTTTATACTCTGCAATATAAGCAGGGGGATGAGGGATTTTGCAAATGAGCTATAGAAACAAATAATTGGGGGAGAGAAAAGGGATTTCATTTCCTACCTTGGCTGGGCCATTTTGTCTCCTGATTTCCTTGCCAGAAAGGTTGTGATTTCATTCTGCAATTCTGTTGCTAATTGGCATTTCTTTTCGAAGGCACCTGTTGAAGGAAGGAAACAAACACTTAGGAGAGCTAAAGAGTGCTTGAAAAAAGTGAAGCTATTGTGAGTTGTTGGAACTGTGCACCTGAATTAAGCATGGGGTCCCAGCCTGGGCCAGGAAGCCCTGAGAAAACAACAGGTATGACTACAGATGAAGACTGGGACAGAGGCCTGCTTGAAAACCAGCTTGGAGTCAACGATTTTGTAAAGATACAGAAGGCCTTCGAGGTAAGCGGAGCCTATGGACTAGAGACTGTGGGTTGTTCACAAAGGCACTAGGGTGAAAAAGATCTCTCTCTCTCTCTCTCTGCTTCTGTCTCTCTCTGTTTCTGTCTCTGTCTCTCTTTATCTGTCTCTCTGTGTCTGTGTCTGTCTGTCTCTGTGTGTGTCTGTCCGTCTCTCTGTCTCTCAATATGTTTAATAGTTAATGCAGGAAGTTGAAAATGCTCAGATTTGGACTTAACTTCATTGCTTGCTACTTTATCTCATGATATTTTGTAGCTTGAAATTGATACACATAGTGAGAGGGTGGCTCCCATCTGTAATGCTGACTGCCTGGCAGGTTGAGGCAGGAGGTTAGGAGGATCCCAAGTTCATAGCCAGCCAGGGCAAGTTAAGAGACACTAACTTAAAAACTGAAACCAAAAATGTAAATAAAAAGCAAAATAAAAGACAGATAGTGGAAATAAGGAGGTGTTTCTTTTGCAGAAGAGAAAGGGACCAAGAGATCAAGTAGGGGAGGGATGGAAAAAGAATCTCTACGCAAGCTAGCTCCCCAAGGAATATAATTACTCTGTACTGCAAACAGCTACTAAAAACTAAACAAAAATTGAAAAATAAAGCCAAGAATAAAAATTAAAAAGAGGTGGGGAGGTCCTAGAGTACCCCTGGGTACTCAATATACACTATAGAAAACAATGCCCCAACTGAACCATAAACAACAAAATCACCACACATAAATATTATTCCCATCAAGCAAAGACAGTTAAGTTTTGAATTTTTTTCTTATAAATCAACATATTTGGGAATAACCAAAAATTATGGTTGTGCATCAGAAAAGCCAGAGTGCTCTAGATTATTAATGACCCCAATAATAGTCGTCCTTGAGTTTGATATGGGCATAGAACGAGGCAAATGCAATAGACACCTCTGGTTTCAGCCTGTCTCTTGTGCGTCTGCCTGAGGAACACAGCCTCCTGCTTAGAGTTGATTTTGGTCACTAGCTTTCCCAAAGTCTCCCAGGAGGGCCTGGATTCCCTTGCTTCTTTTCTGTCCTGAAGCAGTGCCAATAAAAACAAAACGGAAAAGCTTTCATTTTAATTCCACATAAAAAATAAGCCGCAAGAATTTAACTACAAATGAGTGATTTCCTTCTCTCCCCTCAGTTAATTAATGTGGAATTCTGCAGCTATGCTTAGTGAGCCGCATACATCAAAGGGATCAAATGTTTCAAATGTGGGTGGGAAGAAATGCCCCTCAGTGCTATGTAAGGTAGACAGGCCCGGGCCCTCATCCTTTCTACTCCATGATGTCTGCTAAAATATGATCTCAGTGATAAGGTCCTCCCAGCAGTGCTTGGTATATTTATTAATTTTTTTATGTATTTGGTACAGGGTCTATAGGGTCTCACTACGTAGATTAGACTCATAGTGATCCTCCTGTTTTTAGCCTCTCCAGTGCTGGGATTATAGGCGTGAACTACCATGCCCAGTCTCAGTTACCATCTCAGCGTGCCCCAGGAGCGAGGCTGGCACAGCAGGGCAGGGATGGAACCCTGGCTGCTGTGCTCTGCCTAAGCAGGCACTTTAGTCCACTGAGCTATCTGGCCAGCTCTAGTATATGTATTAATTTGAAGCAGATATTTGGGAATGCAACTTCAAATGAATAAAACATGAAATTTAACAATTACATTGACCTATGATTGGACTATATTTCAATCAGGAGCTAGCCAACAAATAAACAAATAAATCAACATAGATAAGAATGTGAAAACTCTTATAACCATAGAAACTCAGGTAAACCCTGTTTTGTGTGATACTTTTCGTTCTGTTTGCATTGATAAATTTATGCCACAATAGTAGCAATCATTTCTTTACAATAGAATCTGTCATACTTGGTAGCAAAGATATGGTCTCCTATACACTTCACTCATGATTAATCTCCATGTATTAGCTGGTCCTCCAAACTCATTTGTCTGAAAGGCTTCAGCGCTGCTCATGCCCACCACTCCAATGAATTTGGCATGTTTTGATAAACATAGCAAACAGTGTGACAGCTTGAGGACAATCAGAAAAATAGAACTGCAGATTATGACAGCTCTGATGCTGGAATGAACAGAAATGGGGCAGCTTTGTTCTGGTGCTAAGAACACAAATAATTTGAATGCAAAGTTCTGTGAGGAGAGCTAGTTTTATAAAGTCGGCATGGTAGTGAAATTACTCCCCAAAGACTGGGCGGATGTCTTCCCAAACTACATGCTAATCTTAAATGAACCCACAATGAAATAAACAATCATGTCTCAACTGTTCTGTTTTGTTTTTTAGTTTTTGCTTTCCATTAGAACTTTCAAAGTAGGGTCATTTAGGAAACTGCCAGTTGGAACAGTAGGCACTTGGAGACCGTGAAGGAGAAGAAAATAGAGCTAAATCTTGGAAACAACACAGATGTCCATCAACTGACAAATGGATAAAAAAAGATGTGGTATTTTTATGGAGCTGTACAATTCAGCTATAGAAAAGATAAACTTAAGGGTTTTATAGGTAAATGGATGCAACTAAAGACCATACTCATAAGTGAAATAATTCAAACTTGTGTGTATAAACACCACATTATCTCCCTAGTGTAAGACTCTGAAAGAGTATATAAAATCTGCAAAGTACAATACATGATGTGAAAAGGAAAGAATCTGTTTAAGGGGAAGGAACAACTGGGATGAGGAAAAGTACAAAAGAAAGAAGGAAGGGAAAATCATACATGTGTACATAAACAGGATAGCTTGGTCATTGTGATGCTGATTTCTGTTGGTCTACTGAAAGGAGCAGATAATCTTTTTTTTTTAATTTATTTTTTTATTTTTTTTCTTTTCAAAGTTTTATTGATAAACATATAGCAATGAGACAGTTTCAAATCAAATCGAAAGTACAGTTTCAACAAATAACACACTGCACATATTCTTCTTAGTGGTTAATTGCTGTACAAGATGCAGACTTGTGATCCTATTTACAAACACCATTAGAACAAATAATTCTATTCATTAAGAGAATGCAACTATATATCTATCCCAACCACTTTGAATACACAGATACAAAATGGACATTCATAGTTATACTCCATTTTTTTTAAGTTCCGTTATTGAATATTATAGGTGTGTAAACTCAGCAAAATATTCTAAAAGAGTCCAGTAGCCCATAATAGCATTGGGTCTTCTGTTTAACTGGCAATGTCAGAAATTATTGACCTGAGTCCCCCACAGCTCAACATAACAACATGGCTTTACTTCCTATATTTCATCTTCATACTTTTCTACTGGATGGTTAAGACCAAGGTAAAGCAGGACCTATGCAACAAGAGTTGTAGCTTTTGGGTCTGAGAAGGTCAGCGAAATGCCCTCAGGATTTATCCTGAGATCCTGTACCTCAGATTGTAGAACCTTTGTCAGTGCAGCCATGTGGATGAGTCACGGCCAATAGGAGCAGATAATCTTGAATCTTTTTCTCTCTCCTTTTTAATTTTTTTGGCCAATTTTGCATGCTTATATCTGGTAATTTGAAGACAATAAGGGCCTGCCACATGGCTCAGCACATTAATGCCCATGCTTAGGCAGATGCAGGGACTGGGGTTCGGTCCCTGTTGTGCCATGCTGCCCCCCCACCCAGGGCGAGCTGAGACAGTGACTGAGACTGGGAGTGGTGGCATGCACCTGTAATCCCAGTGCTGGGGAGGCTGAAAGCAGGAGGATCACTAGGAGCCTGATGTGTGTAATGAGACCCTGTAAACCCTGTATTAAATACATAATAAATAAAATTAAAAAATAATTTGAAGACCACAAAATACAACATAGCAACGATTGTTGAATTCTTATCATTTGGTTTAATGAAATTCTGTATCATTTCTTATTTATTTATTTTACTGTATTTTAGTCTTTAAGTAATGAATGCTAACTCATAGTCAGGAATAATTGTTTTCTTTTTTTTCTTAATGTATTTGGCATAGGGTCTCATTATGCAGCTTGGACTCGTAGTGATCCTTTTGTTTTCAGCCTACCCAGCACTGGAATTACAGAAGTGCACCACCACAACTGGACTGCCGGGGGCGGGGCCAGTGCGGCATGCGGTAACAGGGATTGAACCCCAGTCCCTGTGCTTGCCTAAGCAGGTGCTTAACCCACTGAGCTATCTTGCTGGCTCAAGAATAATTGTTTTCAGTTAAGATTTGTCACTCTGGAAGATATAAACTGCCATCCTTCTTTGTTTAAAAAAATAGAAAATACAGTCTGACCTCATGAACACACAGTATCTATGGCAGCTTTCTTTAAAAAATGTGATTTGATTGTAGTGTCTAGAAGAAATGACACCAATTAATTTTTAACAGAGTAGGGCAAACCAATGACCACATTCAGCATGTGTTAAGAGTCAGGACCCCGAGCACACATGATTTCTAAGCACAGGGCCACACCCCAGAAGATGATGCTCTGGGTGGGATCAGTGGACCCCAGCCGGTCTGTGATGAGCACTATGCCCACACCCAGGTGGGAGGGGGAAGCTGCCTTTGAAGGGAAAAGTCACAGTGCTCTCTCTCAGCTGCTGTGGGCCAGCAGGAACTCTGTACCACTGTCTCCAGAAATGCCAGACTCCGCACCAGGTTCCTTTAGCTTTGTGTTTTGTTTTTTTGCACAAACTATTTAAGATTTAACATTTGACACATATCGGCAGAAGCCCATGTCCTAAAATAGCAGTAGCAATGCTGAAATGAGACACATGAAGCTGTTCTTTAAACTGTGCAAATACTGTTCTGTATTTATTGCCAAGTGAAATGTCCATACCATATTCTTCTTAGTAGTAATTTTTTTTTGTATTTTAGAGAAGGATCTTCAGGGTATTCAGGGTCTCACTACTAGATCGGACTCGTAGTGATCCGCCTGTTTACAGCCTCTCAAGTGCTAAAATTACAGGCACACATCACCACGCCCAGTCTCAATTGCCATCTCAGCATGTCCTGGGGCAGGGCTGATACAGCAGGCCTGGGGATTGAACCCCCAGACCCTGTGCCTGCTTGAAGGTGCTTTAATCCTCTGAGCCATTTGGCCAGCCTCTTAGTAGTAATATTTAGGCCCAAGGCATGTAGTTGTGTTTATTGTACAGTAGTATAAATGAGTCAGGACCATTTACTGTTCAAGACCCCCACGTTAGACTTCCTAGATTCGAATATCCATTTTGCTGGATGCAGTGTGGCATTGTGCATCCCCGGGTCTCAGTTTCTTTTATTTCTAACATGGATATAATGGCTCTTTTTCAAGGACTAAGTGAAGTGTTATAAGAAAGCATATGGAAGGATGCCATTCATACAGAGATTTACGTACTTGGTTAGAAATTGAATGATATCATCTCTAGCACCTCTTGGTTCTAATTCAAGTTGTCTGTGGGAAACCAGCTACTGATGACCCTGGCAAATGTTTTCCTACGTTCCTTTGTAGTTCACAACAGAAGCAAAGGCAAAATTTGCCTGGAAGAGTAAAAATGTATCATTTTTCATCTCCTATTTCACATCTTCTCGCAAGCAAAAGATGCTAGGTGATGTCTGGATCCTATTCTTCGGAGCAAATAAGTTATGTAGGTGGAAGGACTGGCAAAGAAACTTAGCGATTTCATTTTCTTTTAAGAAATGATGTCCAAAGGACATATATCAGCCTAAAGGAAGTGAAACGTGTTGTTAGTAGCATTGTAAAAGGGTTGTTACTCAAACTTTCCTGTAGCACTCGAAATGCTTGGAGAAATGACATGGTCTCTGGATATTCGTACTATTTTGATGTCAGTCTTATTTTACATTTTCTTAAAAACTTCATAAGCCCCCTAGTGCATGAGAGAAAGTGGCTGTGGTTGCTGATTTTATAGGAATAGTGAGGAGTAAAAACTGTGGTGTAAATGACATGAAACTTGGAAAGCCCCCTCAGGCTTCATTTTTTTTTCCCCTGTGGTCGGTGATGTAGGTATCCATGTATTTCTTTCCCTGCATTGTCTTTGTTGACCTCATTGTGGAAGAACATTGAAGCTCTGTACTGGGTGCTCTGCTGCCTGCTTGATCTGGAGCTACCATCCAAGCAGAGCTGCTGAGCTCTCCTGATGGGGTTCTGGGTTGCCTCGATAGTGTCCTAGATCGCCTGTTCCAGTCCAGGTTATGGGTCCCAAGCTAGGGACCTCCTTGCACCTGTCTGAGCTGTCATTTGCCCCAGCACTGGTAAATCTTTAGCTTTAACTACCACAGAAATAGAAACCCCTAACCTAACGTAAGATGTGTTCATACTCAAGGTCAGAAGAATCAAACTAGTTCCGTGTGAAAAAAAACAAAACAAAACAAAACAAAAAAAAAAAAAACAAAAAAAACAAAAACTATAGTGAAAAGAGGTCTCTGGAGACCAGTGAGAACTCGTGGAGCGAAAGTGACCCGGGAGGCTCCCCGGACCCCAAAGGATGAGAAAAGCAGAGGAAGCGATTGTGCAAGTCCTAACACTGTGATTGAGAAAAAAATACAATAATCACATTCCTAGACGTTTCCATACCCTTATTCTCGGTCACCTGTATGAAATTCCCAAGATGGCTGCAGACAGGTTTTACAGCAGGGCCTCAGAGCTGTGCTTCTGCACTTCACCAGGATGCAGCCTACCCTGTCCCACCCTTCCAGGCAGACTGGGCTTTCAGGAAACACAGGCAGCGTGGGCTCTTTCCTGCCCTTCCCTTATCTGTTCTTCGTTCTGAACCATCAAGCTTCCTCCCCATTTGTTAAGGAGCTGAAACCCTCCGGCCTTCGCGGTGCCCACTGCAGCGTCACCACTCAGGTACACAGGAGCGCAGGCCCCGCCGGACGCGCCTCCGGTTCCACACCCCACTCACGTCTTGCTTCTGTTCCTTCCCCCGTACACTTGAAGCTCAACACATAACTGGAATTCCTCATTTTTGTTTTATTCTCTTCTCTCAGAACATGGGGATGTTATTTGTCTCTGGTGACAGCTAGTTCATGAAGACAGCTTAACATTTTTTCTTAGATAAACCTAACAGCTAAATAGAGAATTTAGTATTATATTATCCAATAATCTCCCGCATCAGAGAATTTTGTTCTTTTTAGGGTGGCCAAATTGTATACAATATACTTATGTATCACTTAAAGACAGGACTTGAAAAAATTACATTTTCAGATGATCTTGTTGGTTGAATATCACAGTGTATTTATGAAAAACTGGAATGGCTACAACTCTATTAGATGACCACTATCATATGTGTGTGGCCCATTTGTCTTGGTTATTTTTTCATTGCTGACAAAATACCTGATGCACATAATTTAAGATAGTTTGAGTCCGTTGTTTTTTTTTTTTTTTTTAATGTATTTAGTACAGGGTGACAGGGTCTCACTACACAGATCAGACTTGTAGTGGTCCTCCTGTTTTCAGCCTCCCAAGAACTGGGATTACAGGTACATGCCACCATGCCCAGTCTCAGTTGCCCGCTCCGTATGCCCTGGGGGTGGGGCTGGCACAGCACGCTGGGGATTGAGCCCTGGTCCCTGTGTCTGCATAAGCAGGCCCTTTAGTCTTCTGAGCTATCTGGCCAGCCCTCAGTCCATTG
>NW_004524631.1:9119738-9129923 GCF_000260255.1 Octodon degus
AGCCATGACTTCTGAGGCTGCAATTGGAAGAAAATTTCTGTCTCCCTTAATGAATCAGCACATTTCATTTTGTAATTTAGGAGAGACAAATGCCTAATTATGTTCTGTGTTTTGCCTTCATGAAACTGAGTCTAGTGTTCAACTGAATACTACTCAATTTGCAAGTCCTGTCTGGTAGTAGATTTTCCACAAAACTATCTGCTCTTTCCATTAGGTGAATTGTCATATTGTCTGAGCTTTAATTGTCCTACTACCCATGTACCTTCTATTGTAACTGAACTGAAACCTCTTCTGGAAATCATTGGGGATGAAAAGGAGGAATAAAAATTTAAAACCTTTCAAGTGTGGCAAGATTTTATAAAGCACTTATATTTGATCCTCTCATCAGCCTGAAATGTATAAAGCACCTTTTAAAAGCATTTTTATTCCCTGATAACACATGGGGACATGAAGCTCAATCTCCATCCCCAGGGGACAGAGCCGGGACTCAGGAGTAGATTGTCAAATTTTCAGCACAGCGAATGGCGTACCTGTCACCAGCCACCAGGCAATATTCCTTCTTTAAATTTCGATATTTATTTCTCATTTTATTAGTACATGCTAGCAGTTCATGCAGTTTATAAGCATCTTGGGAAATACGTGTTCGTTCATGCTGCAGCTTATTTCTTCTTTTTAAAAAATACCCTCCTTTCTCTTCCTCCATTTTTCCTATCACGTTTTTCATTCTGGTTGATATTAATCTTAGCTCATGCTATGGCCTATAATGTTTCCATTAAACAAAATTATTAGGTTCCTGTACAAGGCCCGTTGGTATTGTTTCTCCTTCCCCTCCTCCTCACCCCTTTTCCTTTGGACCACCTTCCTATTGCAAGAGATCCATCTCTTTGTCTACTCCTATCCATCCTTCATTATTCTGGTTGTATTTTTTTCCTCATGCAAATGAGACCATATAGTATTTAAGCTTGTGTTTCTTATTTCAACACTGTCTTCTCTAGGTGCACCCATTTTTCTATAAATGTCTCATCATTCTTTATAGCAAAGTAGTATTTCATTATGTACAAATACCACATTTTCTTTATCTAATCATCTGCTTTAGGTATAGAGGCTGTTTCCAGGATTTAGGTATTATCAACTGAGCTGCTATCGACATTGTTGTACACGGATTGTATTGCTGGAGTATGATGTCTTCAACTCTTTGGCTCCTATACCTAGAAAGGTGATTCTGGTTTGTATGGAATTTCTAATTTCAGTTCTTTGATCCACATATCTGTTTAAGGCAACTTTCCTTTAGGACATTCTTATTCTTAAAGAATAAGCATCAAATAAGATAAAGACTGCATTAACAACACAAGCATGTTACTAGTATTTAAGCTCTATGTTCTGCTATCTTGGATTTAAAATACCATTATCAAATAATCAACAACTACCACTATAAAATCAAGGTAGGAAAACAATTGAAGATAAGAAGATGGGAATAATTTATTCCTTCTCCTTCCTAAAAGCATATCAGCAGAAACATATAAAAAGCAAATAAGTAAACCTGAATTTATGACTCTATTATATGATAGTGTATACTTACTAGCCTTAATCAATTCCCCAACTGCTAAATAGGCCAATAGGTCAGTGCATCCTCAGCAGTTCCCCTAATGGAATCGAAACACATTTATTTGATGGCACCAGAAATTTGGCGAAGCTCTGCAGGAAGTGAAAGTAGTAGTGTAGGGCGAATCTGATAGGACTGCAGCCGGCACAATTGGAATTGGCTAGGGCATTCTTTGGTTCTCATGTTTGACTTCTTAAATGTTGTCGGTGATAATAAAAAGGGGTATCATCACCAAAAGTCAAGAAGGTGGAGTCGCACATCAGTACAAAGGAAACCTGAGTCCTCTGCAGAGCTGCTCTCAGCATTCCGGAGGACGAGTGCCGAACCCAGTGGCGAGTTATAACAGTTTGTGTCTTTCCCACTTTCTCTGCATACTTTTGTAACAGATGCCTACAAATAAAATTCTAGATCAGAGGAGGTTATGATGAGTTCTTTTGGTAAGCAAATACTTTAACCTTGAGATTTGGCCAAGACTGGAACAGAGAAAGAATTCAGAAGAACCTCAATGGAAAGGTGGAAAAAATCATTACTGTTTATGGAAAATGCACCTTAGTTAGGCCTGTAGATCAATGGGACAGCTACTTTTTAAAATTTGCTGAGGAGGACTGAGGAGATAGCTCAGTGCCATAAGTGCCTGCCTGACAAGTGCAAGGTCCTGAGTTCAATCCCTGGTTCCACCAATAAATAAATAAATAAATAAATAATTAAAAAATTGCTGAGGAACAAAGAGGAGAAATAAAGAAAATAAAGAAAGACTAACTTGTGATATTTTTAATGTCACATTTGTTACATTTTACTAACGATAGCATATCAATGATGAAATAAAGTACCCCTCGTTGTTTCTAGAAGTAGAAAACCTCCAAGTTGCTCCCTGGTGATTTTTTATTTTCCCGAAGGCTCTGCCTCAAGCTTGCTCAGGGCCAAATCCTGAGGTCTTTTCTATCGAGCCATATTTCAGGCGCTCAGTAGACGCATGTGGCCCCTCGCTGTCATACTGGACTGCAGAGAAGACGAAACATTGTCATCAAGGAAAACAGCACTTTTGGCCTTCGTCTCAGACCCTTCCGCCTCAGGCTCCCCCACTGCTGGCTCTGCTCGCTCGCTGCCCGCCACATCTACGTGGGCAAGGAGCTGCTCTCAGCTCTTCAGTCCTCAGGAAGTGCACCAAACCGTCCCTGCCTGGGAACTGTAGGCCAACTTGATTCTTGGTTCAGAGATTGCAGAAAATATTTTCCCTTAATTTAGTTTCAGAACTACTTTTCCATGTTCTTTCCCAGGACCATGGAATAAGGGAACTTCTATTCCTTTCAGGGAAAATGCTTTGCTTATGTACACCATCATCCCAGTCCAGAATGTTACACCAGTGTTTAGTCTGAATTTATGGTTTGAAAAAGTCAGCGACCTAATTATCAGGCACAGGACCAAATATTTCAGTCACGTCAGTCCTATTCTGTTTACTTGGACATATTCCAGTTTTATGGCTTAGTTTGGAACATATCTCAACAATTTTTCATGTAATTTTTAGGAATTATAGATCTGGAGCCATAATTCGTATTTTCATACCACTGCTCAGGGAAGTCTTCCCTCACCACTCAGGGTGGGTGCATGCTTTACCAAGGCCCAGTTTTTTCAAAACTTCTTGTACATTCCTTTTACTCCACGTACTCTGATGAAGCACAGTGTCATTATTTGTTTAAACATGAGTGGAAGTGTCAGGTAAACTATGAGAGAGCCACAACTTGAGATCTGAACACGGATCCCAGAGAGTGAAGACCATCTGTGTAGATGAGGGGCCTAGAGGAGCGCACAGACTACCCACTCCTAGGTGTCTTAGCCATTCTTGTTTCTGGAACAACATACCTGACACTCGCAACTTAGTGGAGTAGAGATGCATTTTGGCTCACAGTTTCCATGCACACTCAGCTGACTTCAAGGCAGAGAGAGCTTGGCGGAAGGGCCTGACAGAAGGAAAGGCACTCAGCGCATGGCAGACAGGAAGCAGGGAGGAAAGGAAGGAACCAGGGAGGAGAACGCAGCCTTCTGGGCCAAGTCCCTGATGACTCGTCCTCTGACGATCGCAACCTCCTAAGAACACAGTTAGCTACTGAGCTCCCCGGGGACTGAACTCAGGCCCTTGCGCTTGCCAGGGAAGCGCTTATTCCACCAAGCCATCACCCCGGCTCCCTGACATTTTAGTTCTAAGCCTCAACCTTCTGCCCTGGTCCCCACTCTTGTGTTCATCTCATTATGCAAAGTGCAGCTAGTGCATCTCTCAGACTTACCAGGCTTGATAGTTCCAGAATTAATTAGAAGGTCAAGTTCAAAGTCTCCTCTGAGGCTCCAGGTAAAGTTTCAGCACTGACCTCCTGCAAAAATAAAAAAAGAGTCTTTTACAGATGGGAAGGGGGCTAAGAATGGAGGGAGAGGAAAAGGAGAGGAGGAAAAGCGGAATCAAACAGTACTGAGATGTTACATGTCCATGTTATAGCTCCCCAAGAGGAATGTATTCATTATTGCACACAAGTATGAGAAAAAGCTAAACACGTCCAACACATGATGGCGGAGGATAAAAATTTCCATTCTAAGAGGGAAATAGGACATAGAAAGAAGATGAAAGCGAGTCTGAAACCCAGAAGGATAAACATGAAATCCTGCAGCTTTGTGTCCAGCACCTGGAGAAAGTTGTCAGATGTGGGCTCCAAGTGGCTTCGGCACTTCACGCCTGTGACACTGCCAAGGTCCCTTAGTCACCTAAAGACCCTGCAGTGTTATTCTAAGTACACATCGAACAGTGCTGAATTTAAACAGTCTGAATTGAAAATCAATATATTCTGTAGATATATCTTTACACTAAGTAGTCTTTCTTAATGTTCTTCCTTGTATGAGTTTTTGAATTAAGAGAGAGACAAGAAACCCACTCTACCATTTTTATTTTACAATAAAATTCAAGGTAAAGGATTTTTTTTTTCCCATTTGAGTTTTAATTGAGCCTGTAGATAGCCTAGCATGGTCTGGGAACTAGTTTTGTCTCTTTTCTCTTAGTGAGCAATTTTACACTTTTCTCCATTTGTATTTATTTCTGATTTTTTGGGGTTATTTTGCACATTTTTATTCTATCCTGTTGGCTATCACCCCTGCTCAAACTTGTTGTTATTGTTAAATAGGCAAATATTTCTTCTACAATGTAGGATAAAATATTTACAGTCCATTTTTAAACTTATTTATACTCTGGCATTTACTGGATGTCTGGCTGGTGACAACTGCACTCAGTCCTTCCCCTGGAGGCATGTACTGAGGGTCATCTCACAGTTATTTGGTGTTTTCTTAGTGCTATGAGAGACAGAGAACAACCTTGAGAGTGTACAAGTGTCACTCCGGGGAGAGGTGTCTGGGACGGCTTTCTTTTCTTTTCTTCTCCATAATTTTATTGAGAGACAAACAGCAATGAGACAGTCTCAAATCAAACAGTATGACAGCTTCAACAATCAACACACTGCACACTCCCAGTGGCCACCTGCTGTACAAGATGCAGGCATGACAACCTATCCACAAACACCACTAGAGCAAATCCTTCTATTCATTAAGAGAATGTAACTATATATCTACCCCAACCATCTTGAACACACAGATACAAAATGGACACTCATCTGCATCCCCCTTTCTGTCCAGTTCTGTCACTTGAACACTATAGGTGTGCTAACTCAGCAAAACATTCCAACAGAGTCAAGTAATCCGTAATAGCACTGGGTCCTCCTCCTGACTGGCAGTGTCAGAAATTGTTGACCTGAGTCCCCTACAGCTCAACATAACACCATGACTTTACTTCTTCTTCTTCTTTTTTTTCTTTTTCCATAATTTTATTGAGGAACAAATAGCAATGAGAAGTGGAAGACCCAGTGCTATTATGGACTACTGGACTCTTTTGGAATGTTTTGCTGAGTTAACACACCTATAATATTCAAATAATGGAACTAGGCAAGAAAAGGGGATGTAGATGAATGTCCCTTTTGTATCTGTATGTTCTGAATGGTTGGGATAGATATATAGTTACATTCTCTTATTGAATGGAGGGATTTGTTCTAATAGTGTTTGTAAATAGGATATCATGTCCACATCTTGTACAGTAATTAATCACTAGGAGGAATGTATGCAATGTGTTAATTGTTGAAACTGTCCTACCAATTTGGTTTGAAACTATCTCATTGCTATTTGGGATGGCTTTCTTGAGGGTGTATTTTAGTCACTTCCTTCATCACTGATGATACCTGACACCCACAGTTTAAGTGAGAGAGGTTTATTTTGATTCATGTTTAAGGCTATAGTTGATGGCTCCAAGGCAGGATCTTATGGCAAAGGGGCAAAGTCAGAGAGGCTGGCTCACGCCATGGCAGGGGAAGCAGAGATCAAAAGAAGTAGCAGAGGGAAGAGATAAACCTTCACAAGCCACACTACCAAGGACCCGTCTCCTCTGACCAGACCCTACCTCCGGCCATCATGCAGCAGTACAGTCCTCCTGATCCAGTCTCCCTCCAGAGGCCCCACCTATGGTTTCATGAGCTTTGGGCGTCATCTAGACACAAAGCCTAAGAGGAAGTATCATCCATACTGCATCCAAAGACAAGGCATTACCCAAGTGGGTGAAATGGGAAGTGAACAAGAACTCTTCTTAAAAAAGTAAAAGAGGGGTGCAAGGTTGTGGCCAAGAGAATATGGTGCAGTTAGATGTTCATTTGTAGGAGCCGGAGTGCTCTGTGTGCAGAGGAGCAAAGATATAAAAATGAGGCTGGAGCATCAAACCAGAAGCATATCAAGGTGGTCAGGACTCCACGTTAAAGAGACTGAGGTCTGCAAGGAGCTGTTGATCTGCTGTAGTCATAGAAGTGACAAAAATGGTGTTTTGGAAATGGTCTTTGTGCCTATGTTCTTTGAGAATAGCTTAGGATTAGTAATATAGCTCCTCTTCTGGAGTTGGAAGCACAAATAGGGAAAGAAAGAGGAGCTACTTTGAAGGCTGGAGCAATGTACCTATCTGTTTAGGAAAGGTCAGCAAGAGATTCACAAATGCAGAGTCGCGGAGAGCAGAACACGTTGATCAGGAAGGTGCATCAGGTATGAGCACATACACATTGAGGGAACACAGAAGGGGCGCTGGTAATTTTTCTCTCCAAATTTTTAAAAATTATCAAGCCCATAGGAGAGCCAAAAAATGAAAAGACAAGTACAATGAACTCTTTCATCTAGTTTCAATGAGTTTTAGGTATCATAATACTTTATTCTTAATCATCTCAGTATATATTACCTTGAAATAAACACATTCTTCTAGGTCCTTTTAACATCTTCCTGTCAGTCTTTTAAATCTCTCTTTACTTTCCAGCACAAAATGATATGACTGCCCAAGACCCGGAGCCAGCTATCTCTCCAGGGATTCCTGTGTACTGTTTATTGTAGCGCAACAATCAGAAAAATAGAATCTGAGTTATAGCATGCTCATTGCTTTTGGGAGTGTCATTGACTAGGCTTTTTCAGTTGGTAGAGCTAAAATACATCTAAATGTATCTATACCTATCTATACATCACTGATCAATCTATAGATATTTTAAAATTTATATTAATATCTTCAATTAAATTTCAACACCACAAAGTTCTTCCTATTCTCTATCATTCTACACCTATATCTTTTGTGTTTTCTCTCATATTTGAATCTTTGTTCTAGCAGCATTAATACATCTACTCTCAAGTTGCATTCATTAAGATATAATAATTGGTTTCAAAATTACTACTTCCATATCACACTTAGAAAAGTCAAATTCAAAATTTATATTCAATACATTATATTGCACTGAGGGCACAGGTGTCAGAAAACTGGATTTATTGATTACTAAAATAATGTTGTCATGTGGTTGGGTTATTGGTTTGTTAAATGATTAGGCTGGTACATATTACCTTTTAGAATTTAAAAATATTGTTTTGACTGCATTTTGTTAACTACATGGGCTATCTGTTTCTTGCAAAAGGTAGTTATATAAAAGAATACTCAGAAAGGCTGGCCAGATAGTTCAGCGGATTAAAGCACCTGCTTAGGCAGAGGTTGGGATGGGGGTTCGATCCCTGGTGTCTGGTGCTGTGCCAGCCCTGCCCAAGGGTGCACTGAGTTAGCCATTGAGACTGGATGTGGTGGTGTTCACCTGTAATCCCAAAGTTTGGGAGGCTGAAAAACAGGAGGATCATTATGAGTCTGACCTGTGTAGTAAGACCTTGTACTAAGTAAATAAAATACTACCACTACTACCACTACTACTACTACTACTACTACTACTACTATTATTACTACTACTAGAATACTCAGAAAAAGTCTCCCTGTTTCTCCTTTTCCTTCTATTTTGTATCTGTAACTATTTTTATTGGCTTTGTAAATTTTTCCCCCATTGGTTCTTTTTTATTTATTGCATGATACATCTATGTTATCTACATTTTCTTCTTCTTTCTCACATAAAAGGGAGCATGCTTCATTCTCTACTGTATATAATTCTATTCACATAGTAGTATTTACATCAGCTTACAGAGACTATTCTGATTTTTTAATAGGCATATTATGCTTTCTGTTTGAATATACCATGGATGTATGGTAGGTTGTATTTTCACCATAATTTTTAATTTTGAAAATATTCAAAACTGAAAAAAAGTAGAAAAAGATGATTTTTGAGAAACAATAAATTGACATTTATGTTGATTTGAGTTGCCTGCATAGGATGTGCACATCAAGATATCAACTAGGTAATTAGATACAAAAGCTTATGCTTAGAAAAGAGGTTTAGTTAAAGATATACTTTGGTGTCAGCACTTAGGTCATGTTTGAAGCCATGAAATTGAACCAGGTAAATTAGAGTGTGTGAAGTGAGAGGATGTGCTATGGGAGAAAGCTAGCATATGCTAACCTTTAAAGGATTTGGAGAAAAAGTAGAAATCACAAAGATATTGTAAAGGAATGACCAGAAATGTCAGAAGAAAACAAAGACACAGAGTTGTTATGCAAAGTCAAGAAAGCATGCACCCTAAGTAGTAGGGAAGAGGCAAAAGAGGCCAGTTTTGCAGAGGCACATGTTAGAAACATAGATCTCTTGGGTGAGCACTTGCCAAATCTGGAGTTATGGAAGCGTTAGCACAAATCCCATGAGTTACAATCCTGGATATCACATTCCCTTCTTAATTTTCTACAAATTCAAAATCACCTCTAACCTTCCTTTCCCACAGTTGCCTGTCTGATTTCTGCTGCCAGTCAGACTAACTCAAGTTTGGGGCTCAGCTCCCTAGTTACTCAGGAATCCCCCTTTAGAAAGAATTTACATAAAATTAACTGATGCAGCTGAAGGTTTGACTGTGAAGCGAGTAGGAGGATTTGAGAATGGTTTTCATTTCCACCACGTAATGACGGTTCCACTGTTAAAAGTCATTGAGCCATATCGCTGTCAGGTTGTTCTATGGCTATCTATTGCCTTAGTCCTGTCTTCTCCTTTTGCTCCACCTCCTCTCTCTATCACTATTCTCTTCCTTCTCTCTCTGTCTAATCAAACAATAGAGTGGTTTCAATAAACACAAATACCAAATTCTTCTATTCTCTTTGCTTTTTTGGGTTATTCTCCTTTCTGTCAGAGCCTCTAACTCTGTTTTTTTTTTTTTTTTTTTTTTTTTTTTTGGTTCTTAATTTATATCTTGCACATACTTCAGGTTTCAGTTGTCTACCAAATGGGAATCTTGAGGTGCTTTCTCTTGCAGAGATTCTGGAATCTCAAGATACTGTCCCTTAAAGATATGGTGGTACCAAACATTAACTTGGTACATCTTTAATTTATCAAATAAGAGTGAGAAAGAATCCATTGAAAGATTCAGCTACAATATTCTCAGTCTTCTCAGTAAGTACCCCTTTAATGAAGGTTAAGGGCAGAAGGTGGATTGCAGTAATATGAGCAAGAGGAAGGTGAAGTTGAAACACTGAGTGAGCACCCCCTTATGATGCCCCCTACCACTCGGCAGCACCTCCCCACCCCGCCCGTGGAGTAGGAATTTCTGCCTCGTTCTGGGGAACATCAAGATCCAGTCCTAGCCCAGGCCTGGTGAGTATGTGGGAGAGCTTCCTGCTATCCCGCATCAGCGGGACCTGCCAATCCCAGCACAGGTGCAGCATGGGTGAAACCCTCTTCCACCACTTTGGGACACCCCCCACTACTCGGCAGCACCCCCCAACTCCAACCCCCTAGTAGGAATTTCTGCTGCATTCTAGGGACCCCCAGATCCAGTCCTAGCCCAGGACCGGTGAGTGTGTGGGAGAGATTCCAGCTACCCTGTGCCGGCGGGACCTGCCTGTCCCAGCCCAGGCACAGTGCAGGTAAGACACTCTTCCACCCCTTTGGAACCCCCCTAACACTCCGCAGTACCCCCCGACCCTGCCTGCCAAGTGAGAATTTCTGCCGCATTCCAGGGACACCCAGATCCAGTCCTAGCCCAGGCCTGATGAGTGTGTGGGAGTGCTGCCTCTCCCTGCTACTCCACCTTGTCTCCTCCAGACTCAGCTCAGGCCTGGCATA
>NW_004524631.1:9130023-9138237 GCF_000260255.1 Octodon degus
TTGTTTCTCAATAAAATTATGGGAAAAAAAATCCCAAAACACTGTGTGAGCATCATTCTGTCACCAAAGTGGGTATGACGTTGGCTAGAAGCAGAATACAATGTTAAAAGAAGGTTTGTAATGGTTTAGGTGACTTATTGTATTTAAAACCAAAAGAGAATAATAGGGTGATGATGGAAAAGATTCTCCGAAATGGGGGGAGAATGTTGTATTCAGAACATAGGAGAAGAGGACGGCTCCAGTTTTAGTCAGAAGCTTTTTAACATAGAGGAAGCTCCCACCCAAATGACTCCTCCTCTTCCTCTTTCTCCTTTCATTCTCTGTCTTGTGTTCCTTTGTTGCTGTGAATTAGAGGTGAAATTTCTATGGTGGGAATAGCTAAATGATGAAGTAGGAATTTGAGGAAAGTAGAGAATAAAATGTCAGTGAGTAAACAAGAAAGGATTGCACTTGATACAGAGGGACCATTGAAAAAGGAGATACAGTATGTCCTTATAGTGCCACCATTATACCTATTTTGTGACCAGCAACACTCAGCAACCTGGGTACCTAGGCCTTGAGAAGATGCTTTTCCAGGGCTGGTGTCTTGCTACATATCTGCTAGGAAGTAGATCAAAATAATGAGGACTTAAAGTGTTGGATCTTTTGAAGTTTGCACAAGCAAGAAAGAGCTGAAAATTTAGGAGATAGTTTATCTTAGTACCTTTATTAGATTCTTTCTGTTTTAGTCATTTTACTCTACATTGATTCAAAATTTATTTCATTAAAATTTAAGTGTATCATTACAAAGGTTTTGTGTTTAAATATGTAATTTTTACCAGCAAATACAAGCTAATTTGGTTGTCCACATTTTGTCCTTATATTTTTCTGGTTTACGGCTGTGTGACATCGGAATGAAGCATTTTTTTTTTTTTAATTTGTGTATTTGGTACAGGTTCTTACCACACAGCTCAGACTCAGTGATCCTTCAGTTTTCAGCTTCCCCAGCATTGGGATCACAGGTGTGCACCACCATGCCTGGACTCAGTCACTGGCTCAGTGCACCCTGGAGGCAGGGCTGGCAAGGCATGCTGGACTAGGGATTGAACCTTTCCCTGGGCTTGCCAAAGCAGGTGCTTAATCCACGGAGCTATCTCCCTGGCCTGAGAGACAGTTTTTAAAGAAGTCAGTATATTCATGGTGTGGCTAAAGTGATTGAGAATCTAGGCCTGGTTTTGCAACTTGTGAACTATGACTTTATGTGATCTTATCTACATGTTCTTTTTAAACCCTTTGGACCTCAGTTTCTTCTTTTTAAATAAAGGATTTGGTGCAGATTCCCTGTTGTTGGATTCCAGTTCTCAAATGCCACTAGTTCACACAAATGCATGAAGTTCTTTGTTGTTATTATCTTGGTTTCCAACAAGACAAGAATATTTAGAGCACATTTAGGTGTTTGTTAAGCAACGTGCACATGGAGATGCGTGGAGGTCCACTGTCTGTTGGCCATCCCATTCCACCGGTCAGGCTCGCTTCTAAATTTGAAGTTTAGTTGAAAACATAAGATAGTATAAATATCATTTCAGATGTACAGCATAGAAAATCTTCTATAGACTCAGAGAAAACTTAGATATATCAGGATTATGATCATTCTTATTTAAAAGAAGATAGATTATTGATTCTTCTTTCTTCCACAGTTACAGTTCACTTCTAATTCACCAGCTGGATAGGAGAACTCATTATTAAATATTTGATTTGATAGTTTGGTTCGAAACCTTAAATCCAGGACAGGAATTTCAAGGTCTGTGTCTTTGTTCCTCATAATACTTTAATTCTATTGGAAGCAATTAGCTCTTGAATCATTGATACTGTAATGAAAATGAAAATGGAAGCCAGCTAATTCCACTGAAGCATGAACCTAGCTAGCAGACCAGTCTATCTTGTTCTGTTGCTCAGCCTCTCGTGAATGCTTATTGTAGGTGAAAATTGCAGGGGATGCTATGAACCAGTTCATCTGTTCTGAAATAATGTATCTAATCTTCTGCTCCAAAAGATGTTCACAGGGTTTGACAGTGAGCCCTGATACATATTCATAACCAATGCATTTTGTAACCAAGGGAAATTGAGGCAACTACCACAGAATGAAGTATGAGAAAGCAGCATGTTAATTTTAAATTTAATTATAGAGATAGGGAAAAGGATGCTTTTTGATGGTGTATGCTCATTCAGCTGTTGTGGAGCATTACCTAAAACTCATGCTGAATGTCTGACAAAAGAGATATTAATTTTGGTGAAGTGGTAGATAAAGCGAGTGGTTTCTGGGGAAAACAATTTTCGGAGATCCTATTATAAACTGGTTTTTTTGTTGTTGCTGGTGTTCGTGCAGAGAAAAAAAGCATTGCAGAATTCCAGTGATTTGAAGTAAATCCAAAAAACTTACAATTTAAGGGAAGATTACCTATCTCTTAAGAATTCTATTCAAAGAATGTTTCCAGATGCTTGAATACCACATTCAATTAGAAAATGAGAAAAGCACTAGCTTCTGAGATGCTTGCTACCTAGGATTATGGATCGTGCGCTGTGACTGTTGTGCCTCCACCCTCATACCTAGGCATGCCAGATTGGAGGAGGCTGACCTTGACTGTCTTGTTCAAAGTTAGTGCTGAGTGTTTAGAACAGTGTTGGCAGGGTCGGCCAAATAGCTCAGCAGATTAAAACGCCTGCTTAGGCAGACACATTAGCAAGGGTTCAAGCATTCCATCCCCAGCCTGCCATGCTGGCCCTGCCCCTGGGGCCCACTGAGGCAGAGATTGAGACTGGGTATAGTGGCGTGCCCATTTAATCCCAGCTGTTTGGGAGGCTGAACACAGGCTGATTGCTATGAATCTGATCTGTGTAGTGAGACCCTATAGATCTTTACTACAAAAACAAAACAAAACAAACAAACAAAAAACCAAAACAGTGTTGGCATGGAACAGATGCTTAGTAAGTATGCTAACTGAGTGTCAGGCTTTGCCAGAGGAGGAAATACCTAGTTTCTGATTGTTGGATTGTGCTCTCTCTGTAGCTTTAAATGTGGACTTGAATTCTTTTTTTTGGTGCAACCGGGGATGAAACTCAGGCCCTTGAGCTTACCAGGGAAGTGCTTATTCCACTGAGCCATCTCCCTGGTCCCTGACTTGTATTCTTATCTTGGGCAAACTCTTTATTGAGCAGGAGAGAAGAATAAATTTTTTCTTTTTTAAAAAAATTATTAAGTATTAGTAGAAGAAAAAGTTAGAAAGAATATATAAATAACATTTCCAAGTCCTGGCAGAGTCTGAAAGCTAAAGTTAAGTGTCTGATTGGGCAATGTATTGCTCTTTTTGCCAGAGAGTATGTCAATATTTAAGGTTAGTGAAACTATTTTTTAAAAAATAGTTGATAAATCCTAAGAAAAATAATACCTCTGCTTGGTGAGTATCTTTGGAATAAGCAGCCTCATAGCTTGTTGACAGGAATGTGAGCTTGCTCAAATATTTTGAGGAGGATTTGTCAAGACATATATGAAATTCTAAGAATGTGCAAATTCTTAGCCTCATCATTTCTGCTTCTGTGGGATTTTTCTTAGGAATTAATTGTGCAGTGGAGCAGAAGTGTATGCGTGGGGGTATTTGTTTAATTATGGATTGTTTGCAGGTAACATCAAAACACTGAGAATAGATATTTTAATTGTAAAAGTTAAAATAATTATGTCTTCTTTATAGGATATTGTGTTGATAAAGATCAATATATATTATAAGACACATTGTTTTATGGTATGATCTAAGAGCAAAAATGCTACATGAAATATGTATGTGATGAAACTATTTGGTCAGTAATACATAGTCATTCTTATTTCTGCCTAGATCACTAATGGAGAATTTTCATTTTAGCTCAATGTGTATTTTCTCTAATAAGCATAGATAATTGAAGCAAATTATAATTTTTAAAGTAAACTGTCATGCTCACATCTTTCCAGCTCAAAGCACAAGATCCCTTCTTAGTGCCAAACAAAGGCCCACAGGTGTCTTGCGAGAGATATTTTTGCTTTTGAGATTTATATTTTCATATAAGTTACAGTCAAGTCCAAATCTTGCAGAACTCAGGGGCTGAAGAGAGGTTTACAGAGTCAACACCTTGAAGTAGACACACACACACACACACACACACACACACACACACGTTTGCACACACACATACACCGCTCCCCAGAACTGGCTGACTTTCTCCAGAAAATACTTCCTCTGCAAAAATAAATGGTTTCTAAATGTCCTTTGAAATAGATTAAGAAAAACAGAAAGATTTTCTGAAGGTCTGAAGGGGTGCCTAGTGAGATAATCAGCCAAGCATTCATTCCAAGAATTGTACATTTTTAGCTCTCACAAAACAACTGGAGATAACAATTGGTCACTTTCTCAATCAGTAGTTAAATATGCATAGCAAAATAACTTTGCAGACACTTTGCCATCTTGAGAAGAGCTGAGAGTGTTTTCTAACTGCACATATACTTTCATCTATACTGGAAGAATTGTTCTGATAGAGACAAGAGTACTAATTTTTTGATTCAAAATACTGGACTGAATATTGATTAATAGGACTAAAAGCATATGTTTTAGAAACTGTGTTAGGTAGCGTTTATCTGAAAGTCATAATATTCAAGTTGTTCAAATTCAAATATTGTGTGGCAAATTTAGGCATATGATCCAGATGCAAACTAAATTAATGCTAATCAAATTATTAAATATGTATATATGCATGCATATATCTCATTGTATATTTCCAAAGATAGTGCAATTATAAATTATTTTTCCACACAGCAATGAATCTAATATAAATTCAGTCTGTATCAACTAAATTATAGCATATACAAGTTCACTGTTAGTTTCAAAGACTATCTCAGCCACTTTCCTGAGGAGTTACCTCCTGCCCAGATGCTCAGAATGGGGACCTCTGGCTCACCTAAGAGCAGGAGCAGCCTTACAAGTGATTCATGACCAAATGAAAGCTATGGTTAGCCACACTGATGAAATGTTGATCTCGTGCACGTAAAGGCGTTGATGCTTTTGGAAACATAAACTTTGCCTCCACTGACTCACATCAGATGGTTTTAGTACTTGTGCTTCTGATAAAGACCAGGTGACAGAGGATGCATGAGTTTTCTTATTTTAAGACCGAAACTTACTACTGCAGTGGTTACGGTTATAGGACATTATTATTACTACCAGATTCTTATAGTTGGAGTTTCCTATACAGATTTTGAACTCTTATAAGTCTCTTAGAACCACCCAATTAGCAGTGAGTCACTCCTGATAGAGATCAAGTTACTAAAATTAACAATTTTTCCACTTCAAAGCTTACACACACTCACACAAACACATGCAAGAAATTGCTTAAATTCTTACTCACTGATGATACAGTGACTCAAGTTGTCGAGGCCTTAGTATTCTTTAAGCCTGTTACCAGAGAATTAATATCTATTGAGTGTAACTATGCTACAGAACCTTAAATTACCACATGCAAATGCACACATGAAATTATCAATTAATTCTGATGAAAGCGCTAACAGTTATTGTTATTCTTATTTACAAGTACAATAAGTGAGGCTGAGGCTTAGAACTCCAGCGCACTGCCACACGTTCTCCCTAACACGGGGTGATATATTCAGTATGACTGAATGAATTAATTCTAGTCCCAGAGGGAACTGCTGATAAAACGAGAATTAATTGTGTGGTAAAAGTCAATGTATTCATGCTTTTAAGCTTATGCAAAAGATCAAGTACTTTATGTAATTGTACATCTAACTAATTTATTCAAGTTAACGTACGATTAATAAACATGGACCACATATTGATGGAGGCACACTTTTGTAAAGATTTTCAGTAATGACAGACTTTTAAACTTTAACCAAAGGTATGAAAAAAATGATTATATTTTCAAACTTAAAGTACACATGTTAATGGTTGAACAATCAGTAATAAAATTGTTAGGAGTATTATACAAGCGAATATTTTTTCCAGTTTCATAAATCAAGAGTATTTATCATCTCTTTCCTCAGTTTATATTTGGATTGTCACTCTGAAGGACACTATGCAGCTAATCACTTAAGTCACTTTGGGGACAAAAATTTGTTGCATTGGCAATCTATGCAATTTTACATTCTTAAATGTAGCAAGGAAATTATTTTGGCATTTGTTAGAACAATATCCTGTTCTTAGAAACATCTCATAGAAGGAAAATACACTTGAGATTTTGCTTTAAAATATTTTAATAATGAGGTAGACTCATATCTATATCTATATCTATATCTATATCTATATCTATATGTATGTAGATTCACATTATATTGTAACAGTTTACAATAAAGATAGCACTGACTTAGTTTTCAAAAACAATTTGCAAGTTTTTCACAGATGAATACTTTTGGGTCCAGATTTCTTTCTTTGCATTCGAAATCTGGGTCACTGAAAAATTTCATCCATCTAAGACTTCTAGACTAAAAAACTAATCTAATGGAGACAAATTGACAGCATTCTAACTGGTTGAAAGGGCTGAATACTAATCATTTTTCAGAAAATTAATGTGGTTAATGAAAAGCCTTGGCAAACTTCTGCTAAGTATCTGACTACTAACTTCTTGCATATGTAATACCCCAGTGAATCTTCATAAGCATTTTGTGGCGATGATGCCATCATATCCATTGTACAGATGGAGAAACGAAGGCTTAGCAGTGACTTAGGAGGGGAACCAGGACTAACCGCACACTGGTCTGACTTGCTCCTCAATATGCCGCCTTCTGCGCCACCAGTCATGACTCATCGGCTCCAACATGGGAACATAGGAAGCCTTTGTTTTTTTTTTTATCATAAATCTTACTGGACTAAACAGCCTACAATATTAAAGTTCATGCTTATTCAAAATACAATTAATCTTTGATACATCTGTGTTCTGTATTCGCGAGTTTTTCTACTTCTCAAGTCAATGCTCACAGTGCTTTGATGGTCGTCTGCAACATGTGAGGAATATGGAGAAATGGGCCTCGCAGTGGGTGCATTTGAAGTGGAGGTCAAGCAAGGCAATCGTCTGTCTTCTCATTCCAGCATCTAGGCCATACATAAGTCTCTTTTCCCATATTTATGTACAGCCACATTGTAACTATTTCATTGTGCTTCTTTGTGGATTGTTTTGCTGTTTAAGAGCTCCAAGTACAGCAGTGGAGTGCTGGCTAGTGTTCAGTAGTGCAAGAAGGTGTTGAAAGGGTTTGCTGAAACAGTATGCATATTAGCTTCCTTCAAGCATTATTTATAGTGCTGTTGGCCATGTGTTTAACTGTGATTAATTATGAATAATATTAAGTAGTATATCTCTTAATAGAAATGCACATAAAGCAACATTACATGTTGAGCTTATCAAAACAGGTTGACCAGAAATTTTCAGAAACCCTGTATTTGTGCAGGAGCAGTGTTTTCAGTGTCTGGTCGTTTAGTGTTTGCAGATGCTAAGGGCCAGTGGTGGTGAGCCTGCAGGACTTGTGCTGGCGCAGGCTGTTATATCACTGAAGGCTCTAAGACATTCACTCCCTCTCTGCTACAGAACATCGTCATGAAAAGCAGTATTCAGCTGCCTGCGAGTTCACTGTTCTATGTAGTGGCGTCTTTATAGAGGTGAAGTTCATGTTCTTGTATTAAAGTTTTACTGTGTTGTAATTATTCTGCTGCTGGAAGCCCTATGCAAGGATTCACCCATAAATATAAACTTCGTGGGTTAAACATACATCTGCATTAATTGGGTGTTTGAAGTCAGAAGTTCATAACATGTTTTATAGGAAGGAGGGCTGCAAGGAAAGCCAGCATTTTGGCTGTAGCCTTCCAAGGTCAATTAAGACTCAGGAAATATGAGAACTTGTACTGTAGCATCATGTAACTCAGTAGTGTCCCAAATTTTCTGATTAAGGAGATTATGGGGCCAAAGAAGAAAGTGATCGATGATGTAGAATGTGCCTAAGGAGAGTCACGTGGAGAGAAAACATTCTCTCAGGCTTTCACAGAGAGTACATTGGCCAAGCAATGGCTGTGACTCATCCACATGGCTGCACTGACAAAGGTTCTACAATCTGAGGTACAGGGTCTCAGGATAAATCCTGAGGGGATTTAACTGACCTTATCAGATCCAAAAGCTACAATTCTTGTTACATAGGTCTTGCTTTATCTTGGTCTT
>NW_004524631.1:9139002-9141517 GCF_000260255.1 Octodon degus
TAACCATCCAGCAGAAAAGAATAAAAATGAAGTATAAGAAGTAAAGCCATGCTGTTATGTTGAACTGTAGGGGACTTAGGTCAACAACTTCTGACATTGCCAGTCAAGTGGAAGACCCAATACTATTATGGACTACTGGACTATTTTGGAATATTTTGCTGAGCTCACATACCTATAATATTTAAATGATGGAACTAAACAAAAAAGGGGATATAGATGAATGTCCATTTTCTATCTGTGTATTCAAAATGGTTAGGATAGATATATAGCTACATTCTCTTAATTGAAGGAATACAGGGATCTGTTCTAATAGTATTTGTAAATAGGATATCATGTCTGCATCTTGTACAACAAATTACCACTAGGAAGGCTGTATGCAATGTGTTAATTATTGGAACTGTCCTACCAATTTGATTAGAAACTGTCTCATTGCTATTTATTTCCCAATAAAATTATTGAAAAAAAAAAACAGCAAAAGTAAAGTGTCGCCAAGATAGCCATCCTCCTGGAGGCTGAGAGGAGAATCCTTTCCCTGCCTCTTCCAGCCACCTGGGCCCCTCATCTCATGCTTGCATCCCTCTGACCTCTGCTTCCCTCATCCTCACATCTGCTCTGACTCTCCTGGGCCTTCCTCCAGTTATAAGGACATTGGTACCAAAGGATGCCAGTTTCTAGCCCTGTACACTTTGTTTTGGAGACTAAATTCACTGAGGTATAGTAGCATTCGGAAGTGAAAGAAATTTTTCTTTGGATCTTAGAATTGCTGATTCATTCTGACATTTGGTTAGGCTGATATTTTTGCACCTGGGATGCTTACAATTTCACCTATGATTTTACTCTTATTTCTAGTCCTCAGATCCAAGGAAAAGCATTTGTATGTCCAGAGAAGAGTTCATGGAGAAGATGGCAGACATTGTTGGTTGGGGCACACAGGAAGAATATGGGGAGCTCTATGACAAGGTGGACCTGGCTCGAGATGGCTTTATTAATTGGGACAAACTGACCTCATTTATACTGTTGTCGCTTTATGAGAAAGATGAACGAGCAAAGGCAACTGTGGTTCCACAGTGGAAGGACCTTGAATTCCTCCAAGGAAAACACAAGGACACCATCCAGAAAATAATTTTCTTAAAGAGCTCAAGTCGTTACCTGACTATTAGCAAAGAAGGCTTGCTAGGAATCTGGGGAGAAAATTTAAAGCTGCAAGAAACACTTCCCATTACTTCCGATGCCACCAAGCTCAAACACCTGTGGGTGACCAGTCTGGTTTCCCTGGAAAATGCAAACAAGGTACAAAGTCTTTAAAAATGAATGGCTTATAAAAAGGGGGCAAATGTTGGGACAAGGCAAGTATAACAGTAGTAGTGTGAGGGGGAACTGAATTATTTGTTTGGTGTTTCTCATTGGCCTGGAGGGAATACACATAGAGCCAAGTGAGCTACTTGATTTCCCAAGGTGTTCTCTTGGGTGCCTTAAAATGACACGACTGATAATGACTCAGGCTCTCGGCTCTCTCCTGATGCAGCCCTGGTGCTTCGGGAGCTGATAAAGCCTTTACTCTCATATCATTTACAGCAGGATCATAGATCTCTATGCAAAGTATAAGCTGCTAAGTGCCTGACACAGCTTAATGCTACTTATCTGATGCTGACCACTTTACGAGTCAGCTTCTAAATTCTAGTAAGTAGGGCCTACTCTGAACAAATATCTTCTCCAATTGTACTTGTAAACAAGGTAAGATAGTATAAGGAAATGAATTTGGGGGGAAGAATGTAGCTTAAAGACTCCATATCCTTTTTTTTTTTTAATGGTGGAACCGGGGTTTGAACTCAGGCTCTTGTGCTTGCCAGGGAAGCACTTATTCTACTGAGCCATCTCCCCAGCCCCCATACTCTTAATAGGTGAAGCTGAGATAATTTTGTCACGAGCAATTTCAAATGTGCACACATGCAGAGGCGCAGCATTAGCAACCTGGGTCCACCTTTATAGCTACTTCCAGCACATAGCCAATTTCATTTCATATGCCTTTCCCAGTTGCATTTGAAAACATTGAAATACTTCAATTCTAAATAGTTACATATTTTTAAAAAGATATTTTTTATTGTAACCAGTATCAATCACACTTAATAGCAACAATTCCTTAACATAGTTCATTGTGGAGGCTTGTACCTCTTCTCCTGGTTGTTTTACACACTTTAAATATTTTGTTTGAATGGAGATCAGAATAAAATCCACACATTGTAAGAGGCTGCTCTCTCTCTCTCTCTCTCTCTCTCTCTCTCTCTCTCTCTCTCTCTCTCCACCCTCTCCTTACAGCACATTAGTTACACAGAGTACCTTTGGCTTGTTTCATATTTGTGGAACTTGCTTTGTTCATTTTTGTCCTGCTCATTGCCCCTTTCTTCCCACTGCCTTTGTTTTTTTTTTTTTTTTTTTTTTTTTGTTATTGTTGTTGTGGTGACGGTGTTTTTCTAGATTTGAAAAACGTCTTTTTATATTCTACATATTTTCCTCC
>NW_004524631.1:9141617-9153129 GCF_000260255.1 Octodon degus
ACTTGTCTATGAGAACTTCCTTTCTGCATCTTGATTTTTCAGACTGCGCACACACAGAGTAGTTTAATATTAGCGAACGCTAATTGGTAGTCCAACCTAGGCGCTTGATGGTTACAGGCTTGCTTGCTGTTCTTCAAGCAGGTGGTACAAAATGCTTCTTTTTTTGGTCTTGAACTATTAGCAGTTATTTCTGATTATTTATAGCTCTATTTACTTAAAAGGAGTTGTCAGGTGATGATATCGTAGCTTAATCATTTCCTCTCTCTTTACAGTATGGAATATCACCATAAAAGGAAATTTGCTTCATTAATTACTCAGTTATAATTTGGTACACCTTATATAGAAAAGGAGGATAGATACATGATTTTTCAACTTTATTCAGATAAAAACAATAAGCTGGTTTTCTAGTGTCCTCTAAAGATAAGCCATAAGCATTTATCATTGTAATTATTATCAGTAAAATTTAAAACCCATAGACTTAAAATAATTTGTATTTTTTTTAGTTCACTGAGTTTTTCATCCCTTGCCAAAAACTGTACTGTCTCTAGTCAGAAGGAACTAAACTAAACACAAGTCAGGTTTTGAGTATTTTTGTGACTATGCCACCCTTTAGAAGGTACTTTGCTTCCTACTATGACAGGATATTCTAGAACTTGTCAGGTGTGTTCCCTGTGTTTGGCTTGTAATCATCCATTTTTCTAAAGGGATAGGGTCTCTTTAGAGGGAAATAGTCTACTACCTAGGAAATTATTCATGAGCAATAGCTTCACGGGGCACACCCTGATCGGCAACCCTCTCTAGCACACTATAAATGTACTGCAATTTCCACATAGGGATGGGAGGCTGAGCAAGCCTAGTTCTGTCATTTGTCCTACACAGGATGTAATTGTCAAAATAAGTAAACTGAGAGAGCCCGCCTTCACAGCCTGCACTTCAGCGTTTGCTGCCTCCTGGCGGCTACTGATAGCTAGTACACTGCATTAGTGGCTCCTTTTTTAAGACAAAAAATACATTCATTCCCTTCATCATACTGGTGGTTTTCCACAAGTAGACATACATGAATTAAAACTGTTAACTTGGGACACTTTGAATACGTGTAGTGTATTCTGTATAGTTATACCTTACTAGCACAAAGCGAAAGCTAACATTCAGTTACCTGTTCTACAAAGAAGAAACACTGCAAGACAAACAACACTGCACTAATAAAACACATAATCCGGACTAGAAGTATGTCTTAATCTTTGAACTTTTAATGCTTTTGAGGATTAGCACTGAATCCGCAGTAAACAGAAACTACTAATACAGTGTACTAGCTCTCAGCAGCCACTAGAAAGCAGCAAACGTTGAAGTGCAGGTTGTGAAGGTGGGTGCCTCAGTTTACTAATTTTGAGGACACTCATTACATCCTGGGTGACTAGGACAAATGACATAACTACGCTTGCTCAACCTCCCATCCTTAGGTGGAAATTCCGGTATCTTTATAAAGGTCTAGATTACGTATGCTAAATCAATCTTATCTTGATGGGATAATTCTCCCTTGATTATATCATGTAATCTTTTGTGTATCTTATAGTACTGTATTGAATATTTTTACATCTGTGTCATGAATATTGATCTTTAGCTTTCTCATAATGTCTTTGGCTTCAGTAGTAGGCAATGTAACTAGCCTGCCAAAGTCATTTGGAAAATGTTCTCTTTATTTCAACATTTGGAAGATTTTCAGAAGAATTGGAATTAAATATTTTTAAATATTAGTAGAATTTAGGAGTTAAGTGATCTTTACTGGGACAATCTTTGTGAAATTTATCTCATTCAGCTCTTTTGTCTTTAATTTGTAGTAGCTGCGACATTTTCTAGGTCTTCTTGACTTAGTCTAGATACTTCTGGCGTTTCTCAGAATTTGCCCATTTTTTAAATGTTACATGATTTGTTGGCCCATAATGGTTTATACTTTTTTCTTATAATCAATTTGTTGCTTCTTGAAGGCTGGCAGTGCTGTCTGCCCTCCACACATGCCCTCCATACTGAAGGCCTTACACATTCTGGAGTTACCCCCAAGAGCGCCATCCTGTTCTCTCTGATTTAGACGATGTGTGTCTTCTCCCTTAGTCCTACTACAGATTTGTCCATGTTGCTTGAAATTTCAAGAAGTCTAGTTTTTCTGATTTCTTGCATCACCTTTCCACTTTTTGTTCTCACAATATTTCTGTGCTTTGAACAATATTATTTCCCTTAGGGTGGAAAGTTAGGTTATTGATTTGAGGTGTTTTCTTATTATATTGGGGTTCACAACTATACATTTCAGCTTAGGCACTGCTTTTATTGTGCCTCATAAGTTTGTAAATGTGTTTTTACTTTCATTCATTTCAATGTATTTTTTAATATCCCTATGATTTGTTCATTGACCTTTTGGTTTTTAGGTTTCTGTTGCTTAATTTCCATGCTGTGCTAAATTTCTTGTTTCTTTTTGTTCAATGAAATTCCAGTTACATCCCATTATTTTCAGAGAACAAAACTTGCATAAGGTAAAATACTTTGACTTTTTAAAACTTTTTATTTTTTAAAGAGAGTACAAAATAGTATTAAAATGGAAAAATTAAAAAATGATACAGAATATGGTGCCAGGGAGATAGCTCAGTAGAATAAGTGCTTGCCTGGCAAGCACAGCGTCCTAAATTCAATCCCAGACACCCCCTCCCCCAAAAAAAGATACAGAATTTCACTAAACAAAATAATATGAGTTTGACAGTATGAATTTGACAGTATTTGTTGTACTGCATAGTGTTGTCTTCAAATTAGCTATTCATATAACCAGATATATGCATGCAAAATTGGAAGAAGAAAGAAAGAAATATATAAGGGATTAAGAAGTGGAAAAGGTGAAAGAATTGAAAAAAGGAGACAACACAAATTAAGCACCAGCTGTTCCTTTCTATAGACCAGCAGAAATCCAGAGTACAGTTGTCCAAACCATCCTGCTTACATGCATAGACATATCTTTTTCCCCCACACCCTTTTCTGTCCTTTTTCTCAACTCAGTAATTCCTTCCTTTTGAACAGCTTCATTCCCTTTCTCCAGTACCTGTTGTACCCTTCAGAGTCCATTTTCTTTTTCAGGTTCTCACACTAAGGAGACAATGTGGTATTTGCGCTTGAGGGTCTGTTTCATTTCCCTTGAGAGTATGGTCTCTAGTTGCAGCCATGTAAAATACTTAGACTTTATTGAGGCTTATTTATCATTTAATGTAGATCTATCCAGAAAAATGTTTCACATGCACTTGAAGATAATGTATTTTTGGTATATTGTTGGATAGTATCTATTGTGTTCAATAGATATTTGCTAATCTATATTTCATTTATAATGTTTATCTTCAACCTAGTGTTTCTATCCATTATTGAAAATAGAAGAGTGTTAGTACTGAAATTCTATCTTTTTCTTCAATTATTTCAGTTTTAGATTCATTTATTTTGGGATTCTGTTAGAAAAAAGCACATGTAAGTCTTAACCTTGTAATCGAAATCTAAATTTATTGTACATCCTAAAATAGAGATCAACAGAATTGTTCTTTAACAGTTGATACATGTTTACCTATTCTCTTTAGTCATCCTTCTATGCTTTTACTTAGTTGTTTGGCACTATTCTTTAGTTCTTTAAATGTATTTCTATAGCTTAATTAAGGACTTTGTCTAATAAAGCTAGTGTGTGGTTTCCCCAAGGAGATTTTCCACTGACTGATTTTTATGTTATTTAATCATTTACCCTTTTAAAAATAGCCTTTAGGCTATGTTGTATTATGTATAGTAAGACTACTTACACAGTTTTTACTTATTTATTTCTGTGAAAATCTCTGCTTGCTTTCATATAATATGGCTAATAAAGTATCTGGCGTGACAGTGTGATGCTATAGCTTTGTGTGTCTTTGCTTTTCCTGCATGCTTAGTGTTCTTGCCTCCCATGGGCAGAAGATATTTGTGGCTGTGTAGAACAGAAACAGGGAGAAAAGCTTCTTCTGGTTGAAGTCCAAAGTTAGGCTGAAGTTCATGATGCCACAACGTTATTCTTCTGTAACACTGTTAAAGACCCTCAGGGGACTATGTCTCATATGACAACTAGATTTGCACGTCTGCCTTGCATATTGATTCTACCAATTCAAGAGACTTATCCTCTCTTCTGCTAATTTAGATAGCGGTGGCATTTACAAGCAAAGAAATTTGTTTCTATGATCTGCTGTCTAAAGAATTTCCCTGTCAATATAAACTCCAAGGCTTGAAAGGAACGCCAATTTGTATGGATTATTGGTACAATTCTCTTGACATCAATGAATCAATTCTTTCCTTTGGGGACATAACTGGAAAGGTAAGTGAGAGAAGAATGAGAAGGATCAGTATAGATTTAATTGTAAAACCGTATGTCAAAATAGAAATTAAAATACCATGAATATGACCTCGTAATTGAACTATTTTATAGTTGGTAAGGTCACACATGTAATACCTAGAAGACTTGGATTAGATTACAATATATCTAATTGCTTATAAAAATGAATTATTGTTGCTTTCCTTTTTGTGTCTGTATAGTTACATATTCCTTATGTAGAGAAAAATCCTGCTAGCTTTACATCATAGGCTACTTAATCTATCTGATGCCACTATTAATTAATATTTAAAATTAAATGTCTAAGCTTATCTCTCACAAGTCTTTCCAATTATTTGTTCTGACCTCCACTCATCAGCATTTGGGATTCTGAATAGCGTTCAACGAGGAAATGCTAATTTCCTGTATCATATAACAGAGAGATAGAGGCATTAGAACCCAGACATTTGATACATTCATTTCACTGTTCCTATAAAATTCCACCCAACATGTAAGTGTAAAATTATTACTTACTGAAATATGCTAGGGCCCTTTGAAGGAGCTTAATTTGTCTTCATAATTGTGGAACTTTTTCAGTCCTACTGTTTTTAATCACGTGTATCTTAAGAAGTGATAACGAGGGGCTGGGGAGATGGCTCAGTGGAATAAGCGCTTCCCTGGCAAGCGCAAGGGCCTGAGTTCAATCCCCGGTTCCACCAAAAAAAAAAAAAAAAAAAGTGATAACGAGTTGCTTAACCAATCTTGTTGTTTTACTGTAATTGTTTGTATCCTTGTATCCTCTAAATAGTACTGAAAAATTCTTACTAATGCATTATCTGTTCTTTAATAAGCTTTAATAATATAAAATCCTTCTTGCAACAATTATCTTGTCTACATTTACCTGTCTTTCAAAAATTCTTTCAAGGTTCAAGCAGTTGTTTTCACGGCAGCCTCGATTTCCCTATTTGAACGGCCTGTTAGTACATGTGAAGAAGAAGATGCTACAATGACCATTAACTGGGAAGACCTGCGCTCTGGGGGTCACAGGTGTTGCCATGTCTTGGGACACAAGCTTCATCATGGAGACTGGGTGAGGCAAGGTACTGGATCTGCAAAGTGATGGAACAAAACAGTCCCCTTGAACTTCCACATTTATATTCTTTGATGAAAATACTTCACACAGAACACTTAAATCTAGAAACCAAAAAGTGGTTCTCTGGAGGTTTTGATCTGAGCTCTGCTATCTCTGAACACTGGCAGGAATTATTTCTTTCCTTTCTTTCTAAAATTTGTACTTCATACAATACATTCAGGTGAACTGTGCAGTCCAGAAATCTCAAAAGAAGGAAGAAAATTGGCACATTAAGCTTTAGCTCCATTCCAATCCTACCTATTGCCATGTAGTCACATTCAGGGCTGCTTAATCAAAGAATGTAAGAAGTTTCTTCAAAATTCTTTGTTTTCTCTTCATTCTACAGCAACTGCATTAGTTTGTCTTCAAAGGGGAATTGTTTTAAATTTCTTTTCTTACTCTTCTTTTCTGTTCCTTTATTTCTTCCCCTTTCCCTCCCTCTCCTCTTCTTTTTTTTCTCCCTCACCCCCTCTTTTTTCTTTGCTTTTTTAAAAATTAATTTATGTGTTTGGTACAGGGTCTCACTATGCAGCTTGGACTTGTAGTGATCCTCCTGTTTTCAGCCTCCCCAGCGCTGGGATTACAGGTGTGCGCCACCATGCTGGGATTTGGCTTAGTGTGCCCTGGGGGCAGGGCTGGCCTGGCTTGTGGTATCAAACATGGTCCTTGTGCTTGTCCAAGTAGGCACTTAGTCCAATGAGCTATTTCGTCAGCCTTCTTTCTTTTTTATATAGTGATCATCTCACCATTTAGAGTACTTGAGTTTGTTCTAGAAATCAGAATCTGTAGAACACCAGAAATTACTTAAAACCTTGTTATTAATGAGCTAATTAGTTTCATAGTGTACATCACACTTACAATATTTGTATCTGGTGGTTGCAGACCTAAATGTGCAATGTCTTCTCCAGTGTATGGGTCCAGATACTAAAATACACTAACGATTTTCTTACTTCCAAATGCTACTTTAAGGAAAACCCACTGAAAACATTTCACTGACTTTAATGAGATTGAATGAAATTAATGCTGTAGGTCTTTTTAAATGGTGTTGAAAAAAGAATAAAATAGATTTTACTGTTGGATCTTAAAGTAGTTTTACCCTGCTTTGGTTTAAAAAATATACAGTAATTTTTTGCAGTATGCCCATGATAGTTGTAGTACATATGAAGTACACCTTTATCATATTTCTTTAACATAAGCCACATCATGTGTTTGCTACATTTTATTCATCCTTTGGTTTCAGTATTATATTGAGGAAAAAACAAAAGTCATCCACTAGGTGTGACAGGCACAAAGGAGCATGTTAAATTTTCATAGCACTTAAATAAAAATCAAAACACTAGAAGTGAACAGAGCAAAGCTATTGCTGCTGTTTTGCAAAAGGCCCATTCTGATGTATAAACCAAGGACCACAGCAGTAGTAATATTAAAGTAGTAAGTCTTCAAATCTACTTGAAGTGGATGCTCTGAGGAAGAGCATATGATATGAGTTGATGATCTTAAAGAAGTATGAAAAATAAAGAGAACTATCCTGTGGAATGATGTATTTGATAAGATTGAAAGCTTAACAGGTAAGCTTTAAAATTAGATTTTTTTTTTCTGAAGATGAGTAATATTTAAATGCCTTCTTCCTGCTCAGGAAGAAAAATTAAAAGATCCTTTTTGATGCTGCCTCAATTTAATTTAAATCACTCAGAAGACAACTGCACTGCCTTTCTTACCATCCTAACCACAGAAGGGAATTGAAATTTATTACGTTCAAGTTACACTGACATTTAAACATAAATTAAAGCATCTTTCTTGATTCCGGCAATACGTTTTTTATTTTCCTTAGTGTTTCCTAGGATGTAAACACATAATAGAATGCTTCGCAATATCTTTCTTAATTACTTATTTCAAAGAATTTAGTTATGATGTGCCCCAGTTTTTCTAGGTGCCTGTGCGTGTACGCATGCGTGTGTGTTGACACTGGCCTAAAATTCTTGGATATGCAGATCTATAGTTTCTGTTTTTCTGGAAACTTCTGTTTTTACTGCTCTGCCCTCTCCACCTGCCGTTTTTCCAGGGCTCCCGTTGTCTGGCTTTCCAGAGCTCTGCTCCACAACTGCTAAGTCATTGTTCACCCTTTTGTCAACTTCAGTCTTCATTTCCTAAACTTAGGAAGTTGCCAGACTTGACGTGGGTTCCTTCTGTCTTTATTTAAGTTCAGAAATTTCTTCTGAGAAACCTGACAGTGATCATATGGCTCACTTCATTTGTTTCTCTTATCCCATGGCTCAGTCTTTTATTCCTATTTTCAAAAGTCTGAAAATATTTTTGCCAATATTTGCCGAGTTTTCTAAGAAATTAAATTTAGTCTTTATTATTTCATCTTGCTTAGAGGAAGCAGTCCAATGCAATGCCTTTAAATAGTAGGTTTGCCATAAATACTGCTGATAATTTACTTTCTTTTTTGAGATCAATTAGTTGCTTTAACCATCCCTTGCTGTAACTATAGGAGCTTCTGTGTGCTATTCATGAAACAAATTTTTTAAGTTTGTTACTGTGTGACAGGCATAGCTTTATGCAATGATATAATTTAGTTGATTCCAAGGTTTAGACCAATCCTAATAAACTTACCTTCTAATGTGTTGCCTAATGAAAAGATTTTCAAATAATTACTTAAAGGTCTATATTTATTATCATGAACTTTGAAGCAATCAAAACCCAGCAGACAGTCAGTAAAACTGAGCCTCCAGATACACAGCACATTGTGTACTGTAAGGCGATGATGATGATGATATTATTATTATTATTATTTGGCAGAACCGGGGATTGAACTCAGGCCCTTGTGCTTGCCAGGCAAGCACTTACTCTACTGAGCTATCTCCCTGGCCCCCTTGCAATAATTATTGTAGGAATAGTAGACAATACGTGTGCCGAAGGATACTGGAGTGAAGAAAGGTTCTGTTGAGCTTGGTTTAGGGCAGAAAAGAATTGGCAGTGTGCAAGTGGATGCTGAGAAATTAGAGCACATTCTCATATTGGGAGATACCAAAACAGTAAAGCTTATGTGAGTTACATTGCATTAAATTTCCTCTTTCTTTGTTTTCCTTTTCTAAGTATTTTATTTGTGCCTCTACTTAATAATTCTAGGGGGCCGGGGAGATGGCTCAGTGGAATAAATGCTTCTCTGGCAAGTGCAAGGGCCTGAGTTCAATCCTCGGTTCTGAAAAAAAAAAAATTCTATTAATTGCCTTTATAGGATTCAGTGTTTTGATTGTGATAAAATTTAATTTGCAACTGAGGTTTAAATTCTTGATTGGGTGTTATTAAGAAATATTTTCAAAGATGGAGTCCCAAAAGAAATTAGGCTTCATATTTGTTCATGCTTGTTACAAAAGCGGGGTTTATTTGTTGTGCAAAGAAACTAGTAAGACCATCAAAATTTGATCAAATCATGTTTACTTCAATACTGTAGGAATGGATATTGAAGAAAACAAAGAGGAGACCACTTAAATGGAAAGGACTGAGTGTAACGTGGTGAGGGAGCTGTACTACATTCTCTGAAGGTTTACGTTTGAAGCTCAAGTACCTCTGAAAGCAGGGCCTGCTTCAGTCTCAACAGTGAATGAGCACTTGGCCTCAGCCGTGGAGATTTGGAGTTTAAATATGAATTTTTGTTGTTTGAGACTCAGCTATTTCAGCTTGAGGAAATGGGTAGAAGAGTGACGTGAAGAGGGAGAAGGAGGGAAGAGAGCGCAAGACAGCTCCGTGGGGTTGCAGGGACAGTGGCTTCGGCATGTTGGTTTCAAAGACCTCCTGTGGTAGGAGCGAGCAATCAGTGGGCTTTCATTTGATACTATTTTCACCCCCAGGAACAGGTAGTGATATTCTTATAGCACCTCAAGAATTATTTTTGGAGATTTTTGTTCTCTGTGAGAAGGGGACATACAATGGAGGAAAGGAATAAATTCTTGAACAGACATGGATGTAAAATTTTATGAAAGCTAAAGATACAATATGTTTAAGATGGAATATCTGTCTGTATGTCTATCTATCTGTCTATCTATCATCTATCTATCTATCTATCTATCTATCTATCTATCTATCTATCTATTCAACTCAGTTTCAGACATAAGAGTGTCTGCATACTGCTCTGAGATAAGGTTCAGACTTCTTGCCTAAAAGGGGAAAATGGTTCCATTCTGTCTGAGTCATTCTGTGTCATATTTTAATAGAAAAATAATTCTATTCTGAAATGCTTATAAGGTTCATGTAGAGATTTGGGGAAATCATGAGACCTTATAGCATGTTAAGAATGTCAGAGAATTTTCCTTTCAATAATTGTCTTCTAATAGAGGCAATGTCAATGGAAACCACACCTGCGAGTATAATTATTAAGAGATTGAGTATAAAAATGACAAAGCCAAATCCATTTTTTTAAATGTTGAAAGGTATTTTCTCATCTTTGTTTGACCAGGGTTACAAGAAAGTACAAAACAGCTTGAATTGATAACAAAATCACTAATTGCTGCACTAATTAATGAAGTGGGTGCCAGAGAATTTGAAATACAGCTGCAAGGTTGTGCTTCCTCAGGGAGCCTTCATAATTGATAGGTACTAAATTTGGAAGAGAAGCCAGACCTAGTGTCTTGCTTGTGTGTTGCTCCACTTCCTCGCATCTAAATCAGTCCTTTGGACACAATGAGGCTGCACCATTGAGAAGCTAGACAGTGCTGCCTTTCCTGCTAGTCCCTTGCTGTGCTTAAAGCAGGTGATATTGGCCGTGAATTGGTGGCCAAGGCTTGAAGAAAGTATTTTTTCTTGGAGTGTGTTCCATAGGACCATGAAAGGAGAGATTAGTGGGTCTTGAAGATGGGCCCACTTCATATTTTGGAAAGTCATTAAATTTGTTGCACTGTTGTTTTTAAATATGTTTAGCCATGCTAGATTTTTATATTTTAAACTGCATTTTGATCTTGAAAGATAAAATGGATACAGTTATTCTTTCCTTTCCACTTTGAAATGCTGCCTGCTCGGACTATAGAGACCTTTGGTGGTCTCAGGAGCTGGGACTCCAAATTCAAAGTAAGAAGTACAACTGAGAATAACAGTCCCTCAAGCAAGGACATATCAAAGAAGGTTCAAAATAAACCACCATCCTAAGTCACGTGATTCATAAAGTCAAAGCCTGAAAAAAATAATAGTAAGAATTCCTAGTTAGAAATGGCCCAGTTTTCTCCCAGAATGCAGCTTCTTTTCTGTGGGTTACAGTTTCCTATTCTATCCCACTCCAAGTGCATTTGATAGCATGCCTTAGTTTTTAAGTATCTTTTTTTCATTTTGGAACACATGGGCTAATTGCTATCACTGAGTCATCCTGACTGTACACAGGGACAAAGTTCAGACAAGCTGTCTTTTTCCCTTTCAAAACGTTACACAAAGTAATATAAAAATATGTGCTTCTAGCTTCTACACTCACTGGGAATATTAAAAGCAATTTATTTTACCAGGTCATCCCAGTGCCTAACTTGATATTTTTAAACTTTTCTGTTGCAAGCAATCATTCCCTTAGCTTATTCCAAGCAATGAGGAAAACAATTTTATCAGATAATTTGATTTTTAATAAAATGACTTTTTTCCCCTCACCTTTTATTCAAGAATCTCCAGGAATTCTAGTGGTCTATAATTAAGTCAGGAACAAGTTATAGCTTGATTTAGAAATAAATGTGAATTGTTGATCCTCTGGTGAGTAACACTGCAGGCCTATAAATGTCACTTGATAACTTGCAGATTCAAATCTTAAACAATACTCTGTGTATCGTTGCCAAATGCACTTTATGATGTCTTTATCAGCTCAAAATCCCTGATGATAGCTAGGGAAAATAGGGGAATGCGTGACAAAGTAATTTCCAGGGCATAACTACTTTCTTTTGCTTGTACTATAACTATATTATGGAATTTCCATGGATTTCAAGATCTAATTATAGTTTATGGTATACACGTCCCTACTTACAATATTGAGTCACTAAATATTAAATATTTATTTG
>NW_004524631.1:9153234-9170614 GCF_000260255.1 Octodon degus
CAGCTTCCCAAGTGCTGGGATTACAGGCACATGCCACTACGCCCAGTCTCAGTTGCTGTCTCAGCGGGCCTTGGGAGATGGAGCTGGCAAGGCATGCTGGGAATGGAACCGCTGGCCCCTGCGCCTGCTTGCAGGTGCTTTAATCCACTGAGCTATTTGGCTGGCCCTACCAAATATTAAGTTATAATAACCCTTAACTTACTGTTTTCTGTAAACAAAAAGCATATTGTTAGTGCAGTTGTTGTCTGTATGGGAATACATGTCATGAGGATTATACTTATCAGTTGCTCAGTATAGGTTTAGTAGCATAATCAGTGATCACTGTCTCATATGCTCCTGAAATTAATTTCTCCTTAATGAAATGTAAAGCTCTTCCTTTTATAGGAACTGAGAAGGGGCCCACCTTCCCTTTATCCCTTTTTCTCTTCTTCCTAAGCAGGAAAGACAGTAAATGAGAATAGGATAAAGAGAAAACAAGGAAGAGAGGAACACAGTTCTGATGGGGATAGTTGACAATAGTAGCCTAAAACATCAGGCAAGGAAAGACTTGAGATGAAGTGTGGCTTGGTCTGGCTACGAGGGGCAGAAGAGTGGTTGGTCATGGAAGCAAACCCGGATTTGGCTCAGTAGAAGAGGAGCGTGCCCTGGTGCGTAACAGGAGAGCGCATGGCAAGTCAGCACTGGGTGCAATCTCGTCTTCCCCTGTCATTAGTTGCGTACCCTTGGGCAAGTTGGATGTCAGGATGCCTAGCTTCGCATCAGTGAGCTTGGGCTAATTTACCTACTGAAGATTATCTCAGAGCAAGAGTTCCAGGCATGGTGCCTGGTACATTGGAGGAATTCAATAAATCATCCTAACCATAAAAGTAATCCATATGTTGGGGAGAAATTGCAGAATGGAGGAAGAACAGGAAACAGCGTCCATGAAAATTCTTGTCAGAGTGGGGGGAAAAAAGCTGTTTTGCCCTTTGGCAGTCCTTTTGTACACTACAGCACACCTCACAGTGAATTGCTCTGCGCACTTCATGCCTGTGAGGCCAGCTTCTTTGGTAGCCCCCTGAAATCTCATCTACATCCAAGCTCCTCTGATTTTCTAGAAGGAAATGGTTTCTGTCATTAAAGGGAGCACAGAGCTAAAGGACAGTTAAATCCTTTCACATTAAGGAAGTAATAGTTAAAAAGAGGGAGCTGAAGTAGGGCTTGAGCATGGCTAATAACAGAAGCTTTCAGACACCCTTGGAGGAAGCAGGTGGGGATTCTTCTCCCAGTCCAAAATTCCCTTCTGCCCATAGGTTTATGTCCCATGGCTGGGCTTTATAAATGGCGGTGGGAAGCTTTAAAATATGAAACTTTCATCATATTGCCAAATGGGTATTTGGTTTCCAAACTGTAAGAAGTGTGGAGAGTTCAGAACAGCACACGTGATGTCAGAGCTCTGTGGGATGCCTTCCAGCACCTTCTCGCCTGAAGTGTGGTCTTCAGGGATTAGCAGAGCAACATCTTGGAAACATGTGAGAAATGCCAAATCTCAGGTTTAAAGAATGAAAACTCTGCCTTTCATCAGTGGGCTCTGGGTAATTCACATGCATATTAAGTCATAGGATCTGGCCTTATGTTTTGAATTTATTCTCTGGCTCTACTACTCATGTACCAAACTTTGTTTTATATTGAATAATATGTAACATTAAACTAAATTACATTCAGAGTTAATCTCAGAACTCCAGATCTGAGTTTGACTATAAACAATTGCTAACCGTGGCCAGTTTGTTGAATTTGTGTGGGTGAGTTGATTTCTTTATCTGTAATTAAGAAGTAGACAAGTCCTCTTTCATGTCAAAATTCTAAAATGTATCTTTTATTTCCCACAAAGATATTTTGTCACAACCTCTTATTTTTTGTGTTCACTTAATGTCTTCAAAACTCTGAAATCTACACTGATTTCTTCTAATTTCTGCTCCAACATTTAGGTTTCCTTTAGCTCTTTGGTATATGCTAAAATATTCTTTAAATTTTGATCTACCTGTGTTTTTCCCAAGGCATAGAGCTATACAATTAAGATAGAGGTTGTATCTGTTTATTCTCTCATTGCCCTTGTCATAGCGCAAGAAATAGAGTAGATGCTTAATAAGTCTTTCAAGATTGGATGACATATTTTGAGAGAGGGTATCTGTGGAAGACACATAGAATAATGTTAATTTAATTAATATGATTATGAATTTGTTGTGTTAAGCCATTTATTTCCTAGGAAAATACATATGAACTAGGTTAAATTAAGCTATTCCTGTCAGTATTATCTCTTTAATGAACAATTCCTGGTTGCTTGTGTAATAACTAATCCAGTAGAATAGATCAAAGGAAAAATAATTAATTGAGCCTTTCTGCTTCAGAATTTCCTTACCGTAGGTAATTATTTGAAATTTGTTTATACATAGTTATGTGTGCACATATATACATGCTTATCTAGATGCATAAATGCATGTACATATATATACATAGAAATCAAGTTAAATTCTTTCACCAAAATAACAAAACTGGATGTTCTATTTAACTTTTTAGTGAGGGGTACATTTGCAAATACTTTTGTGTGAAGGTTCTTGTTTTAGTTTGTTCAAGCTGCTATACCAAAGCTATATTATGGGTTGGGTGGCTTATGAGCAACGTAATTTTATTTGTATGGTCAGGGAGGCAGAAAAGTCCAAGTTAAAGCACTGGCTGATGTAGTACCTATTGAGGGCCACTTCCTGATTTCGCAGGTAGCTTCGTCCTCACATAGTGGGAAGCCAAACAAGGTCCCTTAGTCCTCTATTATGAGGGTGCTAGTCCCATTTGGAAGGACTTTGCCCTCGTGACCTAAAGACATCTTTCAAAGGAACTACTTGTTAACAGCATCTCCTTGAAGGTGGAGGACTTGGGAAGGATAGAAACACGTGGCCATAGCAATGCTTGTTTGGAACTGTGAAGGGTGTAGGCTCTTATGTTACACTCAAATTAACTGTCAGTAACTTAGCTTAGCATTTATAATATAACCAGTAATAAAAATATGATAGTGCTTCCTTGAAATAAGGGCTAAAACATCCCACACACATTCCAGAGAATAATATTCTGATTCTGGTAGACAAGCACCTAAGTATCACTGCATTTGTTTCGGTTCCCCTAGTTACAACTGCATAAAGGCAGCAAAGGTGGGCCCAGATGAATTCCAGAGCTTTTACTGTATCACATTACAAGACAGGGGCCAAAACTATAGGAATTTGAACCTTCCAGTCTGTCCAACCTGTGACCTACAGGGTGCTTGCCTTCTTATTAAAAATTATCATAAGAATGTTTAAAAAAGAAATTTTTTACTTATATACACTAACTATAATGTGTATTTTATATGTAGCCCAAGACCATTCCAGGAAAGCCAATAGATTGGAAATGGCTGAAGAATGCATACCTCCTTCTGTCTCAGAAGGTGGTGCTATCTTTAACTGGAAAATACCATCTTTACAGTCTGAAGCTGTTTTCTAAATAAGTAACTTGGAAAAGATAATGTAGAACAAAGGGCAGTCAATGCTCAGTTTCATAAGTTTTAAAAGTAAAAGCCCATACTTCATTGCCTAAAAACGTCTGATAATGATGCATTGCAGTGTGTAGTGTGTATGAACAACATGAGATAAACATATGAGAAAACAGGCTAATGCTTTCATGAATCTGTTCTTTAGGATTTCTACAGAAAAGGAAGTGCAGCATTGAAAATTTTCTTCCTAGATTGTCACACTTAAGTCTATTTAAGAAGTAAATCTGAAGTATTTCTAAGAGCCATTCTGTTAAAGTAATTGTCTTTAAGCTGTACGAAGTGACAAAATCTTTCCTTGTGTGAGGCAGTAGTATTGATCTTGAGGTCAAATCAGAACTCTTTCTGCAGTGATCACAAGTTATTCTAAAATGCAAGAGAGGACTTCCACCTAAGTGTGGAGTGCACGGTGGTCTGGTGTTGGCCAAGGAGCAGCTGTGATGCTACATGCTTTTTGGAGGTGTGAGTTTGAGAGGAATGGGAAGCTTCTCTTGACCAAAGGGAACAATACCATTAATTTTGCTTGAGAAGTGAGATTTTGATACATAACATTCTGGTACTAAGTCACAGGGAACACAGGGGTAGCTGTCTTGGCTTGAACCACCAGCTGTATTTGTGTGACTTGGCAGGCATTGAAACCAGTCTAGTGTCAAATATTCCACAACAGTCAAAATTCAAATAAGCTCATCTTGAAGCTGGACCATAGCAGAGCAGCAGATGGTTGGAAAGATCTTGTTTGCCTGTTTCAGGTCCAGGAGAAAGAACATGGGTCAAAATATAAGAAGTAAAGCCATACTGTTATGTTGAGCTGTAGGGGACTCAAGTCAACAATTTCTGACATTGCCAGTGAAGCAGAAGACCCAATACTATTATGGACTACTGGACTCTTTTAGAATAATTTGCTGAGTTAACACACCTATAATATTCAAATAACGGAACTCAACAAAAAAAGGGGATACAGATGAATGTCCATTTTGTATCTGTGTATTCAAAATGGTTAGAATAGATATATAGTTACATTCTCTTAATGAATAGAGGGATTTGTTTGTAATAATAGTGTTTGTAAATAGGATATCATGTCCGCATCTTGTACAGCAATTAAAGACTAGGAAGAATGTATGCAATGTGTTAATTATTGAGACTGTCCTACCAATTTGGTTTGAAACTGTCTCATGGCTATTTGTTTCTCAATAAAATTATGGGAAAAAAGAAAGAAAGAACATGGGAATTTGATCCACTATTCATTTCACATTTACACAATCCTATATGACAATGGTGATTAATTTAATACTATTCCCAGCCACGTGTTCCTTTTAAAAAAATTAAAGTATTTCTAGAATGGAAGGCAAGTCTGAAAGCACAATTTTCTTCTCACTGTAAATTCTTGGGTAGGAAGTGCAAAAGGGTGTTTCTGAGATAATTTTTAACACTGTATACTTATACTTTTTTATTTTGGTCATATTTTGTTAAAAATCAACAAAAATTCTTTTCTTCTGTTTAATTTTTTTTCCAGTTGCCTACAACGCATCCTTGGATGTTATCATTTCCAGTACAACCAACAATACAAATACTGTGGTACTGGCCTGGAGAGAGAAATCAAAAGATCATCTTAAAATGACATCCTTAAACATTGCCCAGGGCATTTATGCTTTTGATTACCACTCTCGGCTCAACTTAATTGGTATGTGAAATAAATCATGATAACTTTGAGGGCCTCTTAAATGGTCTGCGGTGCACGACTGCACACATTTGTATGCGTGGAGCATCTCCATCTTGTTGCTTTATTGCCAGAGAGACCAACTTGAGCAGCTCACATTTTATTGCCTGAGAATGTCTGATAACTATGCATTATGATGTGTAGTATATATGAACAACAGTGGGGTGAAAATACAAGAAAACACGCAATGCTTTAATGTCTTTTTATTTGAATTTGTGGGGTATATGAAACGATATAGAGAAAGAAGACAGTCTGTACAGCATCTGTCATTCTGCCATTTTCCTAACACTACCAAATGCTGCACCCAAACAAAGACATCATTTTCATTGCAGCTATACTCTCTCTCTCTCTCTCTCTCTCTCTCTCTCTCTCTCTCTCTCCCCCTTCTTTCTCTCTCTGTCACACTCACACACTGCCACACACACACTCTCACACTGCCACACACACACACACACACACACACTCATACTCCACTAGAAAACTGAAACAAATGGAGAATGTTGTTTGATTACTTTTAAAAATACAATGTGTAAAGATTGTTTTTAACATTTGCAGGTCATCTTAACTTTAGTTTATTCAGATTCTTTTGATGAAAATGGCATATTATAGCTGATGAAATATAAAGGATTCCAGACATAATTATTTAATTGAAATATCTAGACAATCTGAAAGTTATAATTTGATGCACATGTATGTACATGTTCAAGCATTATAAAATGATGCACAATTCTGTTCAAGAAATGAAATATATTTAATACTTATGACTTCATTAATGTGACCAGTACAGCTATATCAGAGCAGATTGGAAGCATATATGGTAGAAAGTACCCACTTTTATATAAAGTGGATTTTAAAAATATAAATGCAGTAACTCTTGTTTTGAAAGTGTCTTATTTAAAAAGTGTGCAGTTGAGCTGAAAGCATTTCAGATATTTGGAAGATGGCTAAATAAATCAAGTATCAAAGTTTTTTTTTCTAAATAATTAGAAAACAAAACTTTTTCATCAAAAATACTACTTCATTTTACATTTTCAAGAAGGAGGTAGACTGTTCATGTCTGATGTCTCTTGAAATTGAAGAAAAGGGAACTTTTTTTCATCTTGGGTACCATGTCATTATGGGTAATAAACATGAGTTTACTGGAATGAATAACCATAGAATGTGAGGTTCTGGTTAACAGAATAAGGACTAAACACTCAGTAGTAGGTATTACTGAAAAGTATTTCTGCTTTTAAAAGTATGGTATGGTAGAGATAAATTAATGGGGTTCTTTTTAGGTTTGAGATGTTTCACATAACTTCTGCATTATATTAAACAATTGGAATCGAATGTAACCATAGAAAATACAAGAAATAGAACTTGTTATTCACATTCACAAATCACTTGGAATATTTGAGAAACAAATGTATGTTATCCTTTTTAAAAAATGAGGTATAGATGTGTTATTGAAGATTCAGAGCATAGTTACGGAGTGCACATATGCCTTCCAAATGGGTTGTATTAATGTTTATTCAATTGTTAGTGTTTATGTTAAGAGTACTGATAGTAGCTAAGAGGCTAAATCCCTGAACTTTCCAACAATCATGCCTGGTAGTCCTTTTTTTTTTGGTGGAACTGGGGATTGAACTCAGGCCCTTGGTCTTGCCAGGCAAGTGCTTATTCTACTGTGCCATGATTTAAAAAAAAATACCCATGATATAGATTCAGGTCTACACCAACATAAACTTTCAAAGAATACTACAGATTTTGCAGGAAGAGCAGAGAGGTTGATGAATAAATTTGAAAAAAAAATCCTTCACTATCAATCACTTAATTTGTTATTATTGGTTATATTTTTTTCTGTTGGTTATTTTTTTGCAGATCATGCATATGCCTCCCTGCTAGGCGAATCCTTCCCTCCCTACTTCCTCCACTAGGACAGTTCCTATTGGCAGAACACATGCTGTAGTAGGGTAGGCTGGATGGGCAAAAGCAAGCTTTTCTTTTCTTCAAGACAGGGTGTAATAGCATTCATCAAAATGCATTTATCCACCTATGCATATGTTATAAATTTATTTCAAAAACAAACTGCTGTAGGTTATTTATACTATTAAAAATATTTTTTTCTTTTCAAAATCTGATTAGCAACTGCTGGCATTAACAATAAAGTTTGCCTTTGGAACCCTTATGTTGTTTCTAAACCAGTCGGTGTTCTTTGGGGTCACTCAGCTAGTGTAATAGCTGTTCAATTCTTTGCTGAAAGAAAACAACTCTTCAGCTTCTCTGCAGATAAAGTAAGTAATATTGTGCATTTAATTTATTTAAATTTGCTTCACCAGTTTCTATTGAAATCTACCCTAATGCTGATTTTTCTTTTGGCAAGGATTTAAAGTTTTAACATATACTGGTTATTATGTCTTTAGAAATCTATATTTAGAAAAAAAGATTGCTGGCTATTAACAATATTTCTGGTCAACTAAACAAAGTAATTTATTCAAATCCTGGTTAAAATATATACTCATGGATTTAATCCTTTTTATTGGGCTTTCAAAATGTAACTCCTTAAAGAGTTTGCAAAGTTCTCACCAATTCAGTAGGAAAAAATGACAATGGGAATAGTGTTGTTGTGGTAAGATAGTGAACTAGAATATCCAATTAGGTATTGTTGGTTTGATAATGAAGACACTTGATAAATTAAGAAATTTAAGTTCATTATAAATAGTAGTAAGTAGGTTAAGAACATTTCAGTTAAGCGTATCAGTCCACTTTTTAGTTGATATTAATATTTGATGAAGGGCTGGCCAGAGAGCTCAGCGGATTAAAGCGGATTAAAGTGGAATTCTGAGCACACTATATTACTACCTTCAGTTAGATATATTTACTATATCCAGTTAAACAAATTCTTAATCTTTAGGCAGACACAGGGATGGAGTCCCTGGGGCGTGCTGAGATGGAGATTGAGACTGGGCATGGTGGCACGCATCTATCATCCCAGCTCTTGGGAGGCTAAAAACAGGAGAATCACTACGAGTCTGATCTGTGTAGTGAGACCATGTCACCCTGTACTAATTAAAAAAATAATAATAATTTTTTTTATAATAGGGGCCAGGGATATGACTCAGTGACATAAATACCTGCCTGGCAAGCACAAGGTCCCAAGTTTGATCCTGGATGCTGCAAAACAAACAGACAAGCAACAACAAAAAACCCCTCTAAAATTAGATGATAGTTTTGTTTGTATTTTAGGATGTTGGGGACAAAACAAAGGGCCCTGTACACGTGGAGCACATATTGTACCATTGAGCCATGATCAGAACCTTTTTTTTTTTTTTTTATGGGGGCTACTGGTGGCACTGGGGATGGAAGACAGGGTTTTGTGCATGTGAGGGAAGAACTCTACCACTAAGCCCAGCATAGTTTTTATTTTTTTTTTTTTAGTATAGGGTCTACAGGGTCTCACTACATAGATTGGACTTGTACTGATCCACCTGTGTTCATCCTCTCAAGAGCTAGGATTACAGGCGTGGTGCCACCTCTCCTAGTCTCAATCGCTGTCTCAGTGTGCCCCGGGGATGGGGATGGCACCACACACCAGGGACCAAACCCCAGCCACTATATCTGCCTAAGCAGGCTCTTTAAGCCGCTGAGCTATTTGGCCAGCCCTTTTAGAACCCTTGATGTAATGGCTGATGTGTGGCAGAAAAATACAGACACTCCAGTGTTATAATCAAAGTGGAATTCTGAGCACACTATATTACTACCTTCAGTTAGATATATTTACTATGTCCAGTTAAACAAATTCTTAATCTTTACAAATCTTGTCTTTTGTGTCTCTGAAACTTCCATTTTACATAATGCTTGACTTAAAGCCTCACTTAAAATATGATACATTTCAAGATACTTGGTTATGAAGAGAAATACCTAAGAGATAATAAGCTTAGTACAAAAAAGCTCTGGACACTTTCTGAGTGAATTTGAAATATTTTTTAAAATGCCATAAATACATATAACATAAATGTATATTAAAGATTATAGATTAAAACCACATAGAAATGCATCTTCAACACTGTAGCCATACCCAACTCCACATCCTACTCAGATTACTTATTTTATTAATTTATTTACCTTTGGATGTTGAGTATTTTTTCCTAATTAAATTGAGTCATTCATTTTATCATTGTACAGGAAATACAATGAAGATATAGTAGTTAAAAAAATAAAAACCTAAGAGTATAAACAAACAAACAAGACCAAATGCAGAGAATAATATTTTAATAGAAGGAAAACAAGTTGCAGGAGAAATAAAACCTATTGCTGGTGTTTAGCTTTTGGCTTTCTTTCCTGTAAAACCTATTGTTCTAAAAAAAAGAATAAAAAATAGTAAAAACACCACATAGAATTTATACAGAATTTCACTAAACAAAATGATAGAAATTCAACAATGTTATATTGCAGATTGTTGTCTTCAAATTGGTTGCTCTGATTACCAGATATAAAATTGCAAAATGGGTAAAAAAATTAAAAAGAAGACAAAAACTTAAGCATTAGCTGCTCCTTTCAATAGACAGGTAGAAATCGGCAGTACAGTTATCCAAGCTGTCATGTGTATATACATATGTATTTTCCCTTTCTCTCTTTCTTTTTCAAATTACTTATTTTATATTACCTATCACATAAACCTTGTTTCCCTTAAACTTTTCCAATTATCTGTCAATTCCTGTGGATCCTTCCATCAACATTGATCAATCTACTTCTCCATCTCAGATGCCACTGCTCTCATAAAAGCCTTCTCTTTCCAAACCGTCACGAAGCTTACCGAACCTGTCTCCTTCCTTTCACACTGATTTGATTTTAATCTGTCTTGTATCCTTCTAGTTAGGTGGTTCGAAGATTCTTCAGTCCTTCATCTCTGCTCTTTAAGATGCTTAAATTTAACATGGGGTCCTCCTCTTATTTGCCAGCCTACTTCACTTCTTCCTTTCCTTGTTTATCACCTAAGACTCTAGATCTGTATCAAACTATCGGTTGTTCCCACCGCAGTTTTACTGCCTAGCAGTATGCTTTTTCTTCTGTTTTTCAGTTTCTTCTCTTTGGTGAACCAACAGAGGCCTATTTATCCTCCAGCCCTTAGACACTGGATCTGTAGGAATCCCGCCTCCAGGCCTAAGTGTTTCTTTCTAAGCACTCCCCTGATCGTGGGTGTCCCTGTTAAAAAGCATGTGCCATACTGTACTGAAATTATTAGTTTGCTTCTTTAAGAAGGCTCAGTATCTCTTTAAGCTTGTTCTTGATACCTATCGTAGTACTTGGTACCTGTAATTTTTGTTTGATGGTTATTTGTTCACAGCTTGAAGTGAAGGCATATTATCATGAATCTAAAGTAGCAGAGACTCAAGAGTGTCCCCCAGTGCCATTAGAGTTAGCTTCTTTATTTCAGAACTCATTTGATAATGCTGACTTGCATAACTGAATTTAGCACCACCGACCTGTTCACTGGAGCAGGGGTTCCCAACCCTATGGCAGGAAGTGCATCCTGTTAGGAGTCCAGCCACACAGAAGGAGGGGAGCAGCTTTCTGCTGGGAAGTCGCATCTGAGGTTACAGCCATGCCCCATCCCTCCAGGCCTCCCGGTCAGGCCCTCAGTGTCTACAGGGTTTCCCAGGGGGAGTTGTGAAGCTCCTTTTGTGAACTAGACATGGGAGGGAGCTACACAGCTGAGCTCTTAAAGAGAGTCTAATCCTGAAACCACCCTCCGTACCTCTCTCCTCCCCTTCTCCTGCAGAAAAATGGTCTTTCTTAAACCCATCCCCTAGTGCCAGAAAGGCTGGGGGGTCTCTGTAGGAGAGCACTGCCTATGGGAGTTGCACTTTTCAGGTATTTTAATTGATTGAAGGGAAAGATTGTATGTTGACTTCACTCGTATATTTTCTAGGATCTACAAATGTCAGTACACTGCACAGATGCTGAATATGACGGCTGAAAGATATGGCATATTTTTCACGGTATATCTTTCACGGATTATGCCATATATATGTGAGGTCCTCAATACATAGTTAAATGTATGAAGTTTTATCAAATATAAGTGAGACAAATCACATATATTTTATTGTTGTAGAGTTCTCTAAAATATATTATAACTTTCAAAGCAAGTGACAAATTGTTCTCAGAGTCAGAATTCATCATGTATAGCTGTCTTCAATGTTAAGGTTATCTGGCCTCTTTCTGAAGCAATTTTGCTCTTCGATTTTTGCTCTGACTTCTCAACCATTACATCATAATAAAGCCTGACATGCTGTCATTGGTATTAGTCTGAATCTATTTCACATGGATAAAAGCAGAATAATCCCAGGCCTTATGTCTTTAAAACAAACAACAGAGCTTTCCACACCAGATTGAAGTTCTGCTTTATTGCAACACAATTCTTTTGGATATTTCATAGATCTGGATCTAAGCTAGGGACCAGGAAAAATTAAAAAAAAAACATGTGAAATAAAGCATTTACTTTTTATTTTAAAATATTTTTTATGTATTTAGTACAGACAGGGTCTTATTATATAGATTGGACTTGTAGTGATTCTCCTGTTTTCAGCCTCCCAAGTGCTGAAATTAACAGGCGTGCACCACAATGCCCAGTCTCAATCACTATCTCAGCACATCCCAGGGGTGGGGCCGGGACATCAAGCCCAGGGATCGAACTCCTGGTCCCTGTGTCTGCCTAAGCCAGCACTTTAATCCTCTGAGCCATTTGGCCAGATTTTTCTTTTTTCTTTCTTTTTTTTTTTTGTTTTGTTTTTGTTTTTGTTGGTACCAGGGATTGAACTTAGGACCCTGTGCTTGCCAGGCAAGCGTTTATTCTACTGAGCTATCTCCCTGAGCCAACTCTTTCACTTTTTAAAGAAGCTCCCTTTGAATCATGTTCTGGTCAATGAGTTGCTAAATTAGATTTAAATTTAAATACTTTCTTTCAAAAGTGATCTGCTGCTTCAGTTCTGTTCAGAAGATTGCTCTAGTGCCATTTCTCAGTAATGATTAAACAATAAATTATTACAACAGAGTTTGGTATCTTACTAAACAATAGTCCAACTACACTTTGCTTAGGACTCCTAAATGTTTTCTCTTAATGTGATGGTCACACGTGGTCAGACCCTGCTGGGAGCCACTAATTTTATCATTTGGAGGAAGAAGCACTAGGGGAGTAAAAGGATTTTCAAGGCCTAGGAGGAAGCCCCGCTGGTGGCTAGCATTCCCACCAGTTAAGATGAATTCAGCTTTCTGTTGCTCCCAACTGTTCCATTTTGGCTGCTTCTCATTTGACCACCAGAATCAGTCTAGTTTATAACTTAATCCTTTCTTGGAGGTTTTGAGTTTTCCAGAGCCTGGAAAATCTACTGTATAACAAAAAGACAGACTTTCATGTTGAGTGTGTTTTATCCATTTGTCTTTAAAATTTTTTCCTCCATACTGCCTTTCACTTCACATGCCATCTAAAAATCCAGACACTAAGTGTCTGTGTGAAGTGCTTAAGTAGATGTATTAATTCCTCTCCGTAAAAATTATGAAGGAGGAAAGGGCCTGTCGAATAGCTCAGTGGATTAAAGCACCTACAAGCAGTCACAAGGGCCCTGTTGGTTTGATTCCTGGCCTGCCATGCAGGTCCTGCCCCTGAGATGGCAATTGAGACTAGGCGTGGTGGCCCGTGCTTGTAATCCCAGCTTTTAGAAGGCTGTAAACAGGTGGATCACTACCAGTCCGATCTAGTAGTGAGACCCTAAACACCCTATAGACCCTTCCCTAAAATACAAAAAAAAAAAAAAAAGAAAGAAAGAAAGAAAGAAAGAAAAAGAGAAAGAAAAGAAAATAAATTATAAAGGAGGAAAGGATATGTAATGTACAAAGTAAATATTGTGCTTTATTTCCTTGGAAGTCAATTTCTCTCCCAAGAAATAACCATTATTAATACTTGCTTTGTATCCTTTTGTACTGTGCTGTCTTTTCCTTAGTAACATTATTATGGCTTTTGCACACACCCTGACACAGTGTGTGTGCTACTAGGATTGCACCCCTGGCCTTTACACTGAGCTGCATTCCTAGCCCTTTTCTTTTTTTCTCTTTTATTTGGAGATAAGAACTTGCTAGGCTACTAAATTGCTCAGGCTGAGCTTGAACTTGCAGTTCTCCTGCCTCAGCCTCCCAGACTGCTGAGATTGTAGGCTTGTGCCATCACATCTGGCAACATATAATAAACAATAAATAATATATAATATATAATATGGTATATGATGTGTGATATGTGTTATATATGATATAATCTATGATATATGTTTTATATATTATCATATATATATTATATATACTAATACAGTGTGCTATTCTTTCAGTTGTATGTAAATGGTATCACATAAAATCTATTTTCCTGCAATTGTTTTCCCATAACAACATCTCTTAGAGAACATTCTATGTGTATTATATACACATAGAATTTATTTTTAAAAGTACACAGGATTTTATGATATGGGTTGTTGTGATTCAGTTATTCACCTATTGATTAGAAAAACATTGTGCTTAATATTTTACATTTATTAGTCATAATATATCTATGTGGACACACACATGTACCTTTAAGACATTACATTAATTTCTAGAGATAGTTATTAAATCAATAATAATGTAGCTTTAAAAAGATTTTTCAAAAATATTTCAATGAAAAAAATATTGTACTGATTGGCCTACTTATCAGAAGTCTATAAAAATTTTTGATTCCCATGTGTTTGCTGCACACTATCCTGATTTTAAATGTCTTTTCTCTTCTTTTGGACTTGTGGACATTGTCCCCATTCCATGAATGCCTGAAAGGTAGAAGAAATTACATTTAATTTAGAAACTCTTACATCAGCCTAGTTTTCAATGATAATCGAGTTCCTAGTTCTGATTGTTTTCGCTTATTTATTTAAAAACTGTTGTTAGTATAAATATTAGGTGAGCAAAAAAATTTAAAAAATAATATTTAAGCTGAAATTAACCTTGAAAGTTAAAAGAGGAACTATGACTTTTAAGGGTAAAATTAGAAGAGTATTTTTTGAGTCTAACAAAAACTGTATGATTTTTAGTGTTATGTGAATTAAGACAATGGCAGGGGATCAATTTAACTGAAAGTCAAGTGAAATTTTTTTCTGAGAAAAAAAAGAACCCAAAATAAAATGCTGGTATTTGTTAAATTTATTGACAGATTTGAAAGGATGAAATTGGTGTTTCTGAGGAAAAAGGCATAGAGTTAGGAAACATTTGGCTTCTTTCTAGGTCAGTGATAGAATACATAAGATAGGCGTGGAAAGGCATCTGAGTCTTGAGGTGTGAATCTTGCGTCACTCCTGGTGAGAAGAATTGGGAAAATAGAGAAGATAATAGTTGTGGTAACATTTAAAGGTTTAGAGGAAAATATTTTCATTTCAAACTAATATTTTAAATTTGACTTCCTTCTTGGAGAAAAAAATAGTACAAGTTTTTTCTTCATGTAAGAACTGCTAAATGACCTTAATATAAAAATGCTAGCTGAGGTATTCTGCAGAGAAGTCCTGCTAGCATAGTATACATTATGGCAAACAAAGTTATGAAAAGCATTTACTGACTCTGATTTTGTGGATTAGCAGAAGGCTCCAATTCTGAATACACAGATGCGCTAACGCATAGCAGTGTATTCAAGAGAGGCAGTGGTGTTAGCTCCTGTTCCTCATTATCTGAGGAAGGGCTGCTCACTGCAGTGTGTGGCTCCCAGAGATGGGGCTGCTGCACTGCTGATTTCCATATCTGCTGGCAGTTCACATACACACCCAGGTCTCTTTTTTCATTATTTTCTAAACATTTTCTACATTAATGGCAAAAGTTAGTAATAAAGGTCTTGTGAAACCCAGCAAATACTTTTTTAATAGTGTCATTTGAATCTTTTTTTAAAAGGATTTTATTTTATTTCCATAATTTTATTGAGAAATAAATAGCAATGAGACAGTTTCAAACCAAACTGGTAGGACAGTTTTAATAGTTAACACATTGCATACATTCTTCCTAGTGGTTATTTGCTGCACACGATGCAGACATGATATCCTATTTACAAACACTATTACAACAAATCCCTCTATTCATTAAGAGAATGTAACTATATATCTATCCTAACCATTTTGAATACACAGATACCAAATGGACATTCATCTGTATCTCCTTTGTTGAGTTCTGTTATTTGAATATTATAGATGTGTTAACTCAGCAAACTATTCTAAAAGAGTCCAGTAGTCCATAACAGTATTGGGTGTTCTGCTTCACTGGCAATGTCAAAAATTGTTGACCTGAGTCCCCTAAGAGCAACATAACAGCATGGCTTTACTTCTTATAATTCGTTTTTATACTTTTATGCTGGATGGTGAAGACCAAGATAAAGCAAGGCCTATGCAACAAGAATTGTAGCTTTTGGATCTTGTAAGGTCAGTCAAATCCCCTCAGGATTCTTTGTAAGATCCTGTACCTCAGATTGTAGATCTTTTGTAAGTGTCAGCCATGTGGATGAGTCAAGGCCATTGCTTGATCAATGTGCTTCCCATGAAAGACTGAGAGAATATTTTCTCTCCATGTGACTCTCCTTAGGCACACTCTACATCGTTGATCACTTGCCTCTTTGGCCCCATAATCTCCTAGATCAGAAAATTTGGGATACTACTGAGTTACATGATGTTACAGTACAAGTTCTCATATGTCCTGAGTCTGAATTGACCTTGGAAGTTTAGGTCAAAATGTTGGCTTTCCTTGAGGTCCTCCTTTTTCTCTAATTTTGGACTGCAAACTTAGGTTATTAACCCTCCAGAAGACAAGCTTATTGTTATTACCATACAACTTAGGCTGTTAAGTTTAAGGTCACTATCTGTCTGAATATCAAACATCTTAGGTATAACATGGAACAGGTATTTTTCATCAAGTATTGATATGTTGAACTCTAAGTCCCTGCAGAATATGATAAAAATATTTAAAAATTAAAATATATTTTAAAAAGAGGCATAAAGAATTACATAATTCTTATGTTTACATATAAGTCCAGAAACCTAACCATATACAACCTTGAAGCAGGACAGTCCCACAACATTCATTTCCTGTCTCCTGCCTTCATTCACCACCCCCTTCTTTTTGAACAATCATCTACACCAGACACAGCACAGCAGCGATTGGCATGTCATGACAAGCAGCCCGTATTCAGAAAACCAGAACGGCAGGCACTCCAAGCTTGAACCTACTGTTACAAATTACCATCTTCAGTGCAGTTGCTTAGTTCACAGGTGTCAGTATATATACTTAGGCGGGATGAGAATCTTTCCAATTGACTGCTAGATTCAAAAATCTTCAGAAGATTCTCAGGATCATTGCCTTGCCCATCTTGTACATATAACTGTATGGCTTGTCACTGTCATGTTTCCTAGCTCTTCTCTCTTAATTAGTTAGTCCTCAAGTTTTTGCTTTCCTTTTAGTTGTATTATACCTTTCTATTTGTATTTCCTCTTTTGAGTTCTTATACTAAGGAAGCTATATGATATTTACACATGTATGTCTGGTTTATTTCACTTACGAGTATATGTTCAAGTGGCATTCACTTCAATATAAAGGCTTTGAGTTTATCATTCTTTATAGCGGAGTAATACTCTATTGTATAAAAATACCACATCTTTTTCATCCATTCCTCAGGTGATGGGCATTTTGCTTGTTTCCAAGATTTCGCTATCACAAATTGTGCTGCTATAAACATAGGCACACATATATCCCTATGGTATGATGTTTTCAGATGCTCTGGGAAAATTCCCAGTAGAGGAATAGCGACTTTAAATGGCATTTCCCGTCTAAATTTTCTAAGGAGTCTTCACAATGATTTCCATAATGGTTGCATCAGTCTACATTCCCACCAGCAGTGGAGAAGGGTTCCTTTTTGCCCACAGCCTCTCCAACATTTATTTTTGGGTGATTTCTTTATAATAGCCATTCTTTCTGGGGTGAGATGATATCTCAATGTTGTTTTAATTTGCAATTTGGGGATGGCTAGTGATGTGGAGCATTTTTTCATATATTTATTCGCTTCTTTAATTTCATCCTCTGAGAAG
>NW_004524631.1:9175315-9197484 GCF_000260255.1 Octodon degus
GTATAGTAGTCCGTGCTGGAATTTGTTTTCACAGAGGACTTGAAGTACTCTGCTCCATGCTCTTCTTGCCTTCATGGTTTGTGAAGAGAAGTCGGCCGTAATTCTGATGGATTTTCCTTTGAATGTGATCTGCTTCTTTTCTCTCATGGCTTTCAGTATATTATTCTTGTGCTGAATTTCTGGGATCTTGATTATTATATATTTCGGTGTGCTTTTAATTGGGTTGAGGTTACTTGGCGTTCTGCATGCTTTGGCTTTTGAATCTTTAGTGTACTTTTTCTGTATCTTTATGTCATGATTAGGAAATTATACATCTTACTTTTAATCCAAGTTTTATTTATTTATTTGCCTTTTTGAGATAGTGTCTCACTGTCTAGTTCAGATTGACCTTGAGCTCACTTTGTAGCCTAAGCTGGCCTCAAACTTGTAAAGATCATCCTGCCTCAGTCTCCCAAGTGCTGTGATTGCAATGGTAATTACCACCATGCCCAATTTGTTTTTGTTAGTTTTGAATTAATCTCAACATGTTGCCAGTATGTAAATAATACTGATTGAATTTTTAGAAATGCATTGTAAACAGATTATCCACCCATGTCTAACCATGGATCGATCAATCTGTCTATCTATCTATCTATCTATCTATCTATCTATCTAAGTTACCCATTGATAAATGTCATACTTGTAGTATAAAAGAAAAACATTGTTATATTTTAGTTTTAGTATATCTGTTTCAATAATAGTGATTATGTTTCTGGCAGGGTGCAAAGAGTTTCTTACCAAAACTGGCTTGTAGACATGACATCTTGTTACTTTAAATTCAATTCTTATTATCCATTTTTTTGAATTTTTGAGTGTTATTGTTTCAGAATATTAAATGGATGAACAATTTCAGTGTATTCTAGCTAGGATTGATAGGATTCAGAGCTGGCAGAAGTGAGGAAATGGACAAGTGAGATAAAAGAGACCTCTGATCAGTACTAAAATAGGAGCCATGTGTATAAATGGGCTGGTTTCTAGTTATTGTGTATATGAACAGAGAGCATTTACTTATAATCTTATATTATTAAAGGGTTAAAAATGCAAAGTGGATGCATATTGCACAGCAAAATATGTGATCATTACCATATGCAGATCTAAATTTTGCTCCAAAGTTTAGGTAGTTATTTCTGCTGCTGTAAAAGTGAGGATAAAATAGAGAGCACCTGTATATCCCTTTTCAATACTGTGACTGGTAAATCTGATTTGGAACAGAATCCTAGGTTCTCAGATATCAGGATGTAAGTGAACACAGCACTTTCTAATGAAAATTTAGGAACTTAAAAAGAACTTATTTTTCAATTGTAATTTTTAAGCTTAAAATTTGTCAACCTACTTATTTTTTTCTGGTGTGGGTTGAGAAAACATCTCCAGAACATTTGAAATGAAAATTGATGTTTAATACATATGCTCCTTTCTAAATGGTTACCTAATTCTGTTTAGAATTGAATTTGGTGTACTATTGTTTTTATTACTTATTTTTTTTCTCTTCAAAAGAAAAATGAAATTTATGAAATTCTAAAAGAAGGAATTTAAGTTGAGTATAGAAGATAGAGTGAACTCAGGATTTCCAGATATTTAAGTAACATTCTGTCAAAGGACTTGTCTAATTAAATTGAATTCATATGAACTCTTTTTATGATTAAAAGGATATGGACTGGTTACAAAAGAAGAGTATATCATGTGGTTTAAACCCCAGCGATGATACTCTTAATTTACTGAGGAAAAAAAATTTGTTCAAGGGAATTAATTCTTACCATAAAACCAAGGAGACTGACCTCAGAATTTTAAAAATTAATGCCTGAAGTTCACCTCATAGATTCTGACTTAAATGGCTTAGAAAAAGGGTCCAATATTGAATGATTTCTAAAGTACTGTAGGCATTCCTAATGTCAAATTTAAGAGCCACTGCAAGAATATATGACCATAAAGTGAAAATTAAAAATGCATGGGAGGTCATTGATTTCAAGCAGCATACTAGAATATGATTTCATCCATTGATGGAAGCACATCAACACATCTGTTTCTCAGCAGAGAAAAAGCTAAAATAGCAGACAGAGATTATTAACTGAACAGCATAAAGGTTCCTAGAAGAATAGCAATAAAAATTAATTTTAGGAAAATTAATGAATATATACAATCCAATAAAATTTTTCCAGAGTTAATTATGAAGGACAAGAAGTAACCTATTGTAGACTACAGAGGACATAGGCTATATAGTTTTAATTTAATTTGCTACTAAATGCCAATAAAATTGTAAAGGAAATTTAAATTACTTGAACAACACAATGGAAAATGAATCTAGGAAAATGACAGTCTATTAAAAAACTTGAATTATTGTTAATCTGTCTTCAGCCATACCCCAGATGTCTATTCTGACATAAAATTAATTTCTACTTTTTAGAAGAGGGTCCAAAATTCTAAAGACAGAATTTTGAATAATAATAACATAACCATTGTTAGTAACACTGAGTGTTAAAGAGTTATCAATATATATGGTTCTAATATTTAGTTATTTATTTATTATTTTTTGTATTTTTAAGGGAAGGATCTATGGGATGTTCAGGGCCTCACTACTAGATCAAACTTGTAGTGATCTGCCTGTTAACAGCCTCCCAAGAGCTGGGATTACAGGCGTGTGCCACCATGCCCAGTATCAATTACCATCTCAGCACGTCTCAGGGGCAAGGCCAACGTGGCAGGCCCAGGGATTGAGTCCCCAGTCCCTATGCCTGCTTTTAGGCACTTTAATCTGCAGAGCTATTTGGCCAGCCCTGGTTGTAATATTTAAAATGATCATTTATCAATTCTTTCTGTATCTACTAATACTGAAACATATTTACTACTCTTAGTTTATAAAAGATTTATATATATGTGAAAATGCAGTTTTAGGAGAGATCTCAAAAATTTAAAATTTTTTAAAAATTAGCAGTACAAAACAGCCCTAACCAATTATTTTATAAAAAACTCTTGTCAAAGCCGGGGGTGGCTGTACAGTCTTGTAATCCTAACACTCTGGAAAGTTGCAGCAGGACTATTGCAAGTTCAAGCTTATGCTGGGAAATTTAGCAACCCAGTGATAGATACCCTGTTTCCAAATAAAGAAAAGAAGGACTAGGGATGTATTTAAAAATGCAGAAACTTGAGCTTTGTTCTCCAGAACAGATACACAAATTCTTATAAAGAAAATCCATTTTTCTTTAACATACATTCACGTGGTTATAGGGATTGGAAAGGCTCTTTTTCTGGTCATGACTGACCAGGTCGTTTCAAACTTGCTGTAAGGACTACTGAATAGAGAGACTGCTATGCATAAGAAGCATAATTATCTTTGTAAGATGATTGAAAAAGTCTCATAATAATTTTGACTGTGGGTTATATGGGATCTGGGCAAGTAACTATGTAGGACAGAGACAGACTTTTGTGTTGTAATGAATCAGTCTTGCACTTAACCTAGCTAATCTTTACATTAATGAATTGGATTAAAAACTTAGTTATTTGATGAGCCGTAATTTTAACAAATTAAAAAAAAACATTCAACATTCACTATGTCCCATGAGATACGTAGGAAAACCAAGGAGGAATTGTTTACATGATTAATTACATTTCCCAATGATATTGGCACATTGAGACTCTAGGTAAAAAATAGAAAAATTCCTAATTGAAGGTCAAAGAATCAAATTTTCAGAGGCAGAGTGGTAGATATTTGGCTAGATTAATTCCTCACGGAGATATCGTTTTACTCAATCAAAATGTCAAAGCAAGTGAAAAGCACAATGGGAATGGCTTAATCAATGAAGCAAAAATGTGCTGTTTCAAAGTGTTAGTCACTGTCATTGTTAGAACTCAACTTGAAATATTGGGTTAATCCTGGACACTTTCCTTAAAATAGGTCATTAAGTACCCTAAATCAGTCAAAGATAGCATCTTAAATTAGTGGGTGCAATAGGACTACAAAATTAAATGTTTAGATTGGGGAAAATGAAAAGTGAAATGCAGAAGAATATAAGTAATTCCTTTTCTTCCAGAGGACAGTCATTTTATATGTAGTGTGCTTAAAATCTATGGTGGATATTTGAATTAAAATGATTTATTATTATTTTTTAATGTTTTTAGTACAGAGTCTACAGGGTCTCACTACTCAGATAGGACTCATAATGATCCTCTTTTTTTCAGTCTACCAAGTGCTGGGATTACAGGTGCATGATACAACCCAGTCCTGTGGCCATCTCAGCAAGCCCCAGGGGCAGGGCTGGCACAGTTCCTGCACCTGCCTAAGCATGTGCTTAAGTCTGCTGAGCTGTCTGGCTGGCCCAAAAGAACTTTTTACATTTAAATGAAACATGACCATTAATCCTCCTCAAAATGCTCCATTTCACTATGAACTAACTAAGTCTCAGGACATAAGAGAACCTGTACTGTAATTCAGTTGTGGCCCAAATCTTCTGATCAAGGAGATTATGGGACCACAGAGGAAAGTGATCGCTGATGTAGAGTGTGCCTAAGGAGAGTCACATGGAGAGAAAACATTCTCTCAGGCTTTCACAGAGAGCAAACTGGTCAAGCAATGGCCGTGACTCATCCACATGGCTGACACTGACAAAGGATCTGCAAACTGTGGTACAGGGTTACAGGCTAAATCCTGAGGGTACTTGACTGACCTTATCAGGTACAAAACTTACATTTCTTGTTATATAGTCTTGCTTTATCTTGGTCTTAACCATCCAGCAGAAAAATATAAAAACAAAATATAAAAAGTAAAGCTATATTAATATGCTGAGCTATAAAAGGCTTAAGTCAACAACTTCTGACATTGCCAATCTTACAGAAAACCCACTACTATTATGGATTACTGGACTATATTGGAATATTTTGCTGAATTCACATACCTACAATATTTAAATGACAATGGAATACCCTTCTCTGACAAAACTAAGCAAAAAAAAGGGATATAAATGAAGGACCATTTTGTATCTGTATATTCAAAATAGTTAGGATAGATATACAGCTGCATTCTCTTAATTCAATGAATATAGAGATTTGTTCTAATAGTGTTTGTGGACAGGATATCATGTCTACTTCTTGTACAATGAATAATCACTAAGACAACAATTTGCAATGTATTAATTATTGAAACTGTGCTAGTAATCTGTTTTAAAATGGTTTCATTTCTATTTGTTTCTCAATAAAATTATTAAAACAAACAAAGAGAACAGAAAACTTGCAGGTGGTCCTCTTGTGAGTAAGAGGCAGAGCCTAGAGGAGAGTGCAAAAGTCCGATGCTGGCGTTTGCTGGGGTTTTGGAGCAGGTGCTCAGGCCCTTTGCTTGGACCCTTTCGCCCTGGTCAGCCTCCATTCTGTAAGCACAGGTGCTTGTGTGGCTACTCTCCTGTTTTGTTCTCAGGATGCTTACTGTGACTCATCTCATTGGAATGCAGGGAGCTAGAAGGAATGAAAAGGTAGGAAAAGTGATCATTTAATGTTGTCTGGATTTGGAGTAACCTGTCTTCTAAGCAAAGATTCGGTGTTTATCCCCTATTGTACACTGATAAATATGTGTCATATATGTATTTTTATTATATTTAAGTAAGAATCTCATATCTGTTAACTTTATCTACTCTAATACCATTTGGTTTATTTCACCAAAAAGCCAGAGAGAGAGAACAAGAATAAATTAATTTTCCACTGGTACTACGACAAATGACAACAGGTGGAGCAGGGTTGAAATAACATTGATTTATATTATTTTTTGCCTTCTAGGCTGAAATTCTGACACAGCACTCACTGAGCTAATATCAAGGTTTTGGCCGGAGGACTGCTCCTTTATGGAGGCTCCAGGGAGAATCCACTCCTCACCTTTTCCATGGTTTTTGGATCATGGCCCCTTTTCACCTCTTTGTCAGCTAGAAACCTAGGAAGCGTCCTCACACTCCAACACTCTGATCTTTTTTTCTGCCTTTCTCTTCCACATTTAAAGAGTCTTCTGACTATATTGGTCTCACATAAGTAAACAAGCACCTGAAGTTCTCCATATAATAATACTTGCCTAAATTGGTTTTTGCTGGTAAAATGCCATATCTACTTAGGTGTGGTGATGCATGCCTATAATGTCAGCATTCAGGAAGCCCAAGGAAGGTGGGCTGTGAGTTCAAGCCCATCCTGGACAACCTAGTGATTTTGTGAGAACTTGTCTCAAAATAGTAGTAAAAAAAAAAAAAAAAGTAAAAGGGGGGACAGGGATGCAGCTCAATGTGAAGGCCCTGACTTAAATTTCCAGTAATGGAAAAAATACTATCACATTAAGCAAAAACATCATAATCTACTATAAGCCATTCTGAAGGTGAAGCCCTATTCTGAGGACTTGGATAAAATATAATGCCTTCCCAGGAGGAGCTGAAAAGTTAGGAAGTATTTAAGTAGATAACCGAAACATAAAATGATAACTTCTGGGACAGAAGTAGGAAGCAAGTGTAGCGCTGATAAAAACAATTATGTTCTGGGGGCAAGAGTAAGCTAGAAAAATAGTTGTCAAAAATTAGAATTCTCCATGACATATTTATATAATCTCATGGCTTTTCCTGTAGGTTTTGAGGCTCTGGGATATTCACCACCAACTGTCCATCCAGAGGCTCGCTTGCTCTTTCCCCAGAAGTAAGGACTTCAGATGTCTCTTCTGCTTTGACGAAACCCACGGGCGGCTTTTCATCGCTTTTAATAACCAACTAGCATTGTTGGCAATGAAAAATGAGCCGAGCAAGAGGGTGAAAAGCCATCAAAAGCCTGTGACGTGTGTTCTTTACAATTCACTCTTGAAGCAGGTAATGATGTTTCTGTTCTGCCACTCACCAAAGACATCCCCAAGTCCAGAACCTCCTTTCTTTATTTTGGTCCAGTACAAAATTGAAAACAAACCTAGAAAAAATGACTTGGTGGCTGTGTGCTTTTTGGAAAGAATGTGTTTCCAGGGGGACTTGAGGGGGATTTCATTTTGAGCCTGTCACTACAGCAGCACTGATAGAGTTATGAGGAATTACAGCATTCCAGCTAAAACAAATAGAGCACATAATGCAATTGAACTTATCTTTGTGACACATTAGTCTGGGTCTTGAGCCAAATGCAAGTGAACCTGGTTGTAAAATTCCCCTTTATGAACACTGTCCTCCTGTATCCCTGCGGAAAGTTCTGAAATATGCATGAAATGTAATTAGCACAGATCCGTTCGCCAGCATATTTTACACGAGTGATTCACAGTGGCAGCCAGAATGTATTCATAATAAAATGATTCAGTTAAATGTGACGCCACTTGGTATGCAGCGTAAGGGCTGTTTGTCTCCTCACCTCTTTGATGACGCTCCACAGCCATTGCTTATGGGAGTGCTACCTGCATCTCAATGAAGAGGCTCTGCTCCCTGGCACAGATGTTGCACAGACCATGGCCTTTCACAGGGGACAGGGAGGTACAGCTGGCAGAGCTGGCAGAGCTGGCAGAGCTGGGTGTGGGGCAGCCTGTGGGTCGGATGCAGGAGCCACAGCATCGGAGGTCACTTTAGTACTCTGAATACCTCAGGCCTGATACTGGCAGTGCAGCAGGGGCTGAACAGAAAGCAAGTCTCCAGCTTGTGGCCAATTAAGCAATAACTTTAACCCATTTTTTCCTTTCCCATCTAAAGAAGCTTCTGTAGAGCTCCCAGAAATGAGTGGCTCAGATTCTTCTGTGCACGGGGTGGAAAGTCCTTTGTTTGTAATGAGTATGTGTCATGTCACTGCTTCAAACACTCTGTTTTCTGGTTATTCTAGGAGATAAAATCCTTTACAAAGCATCTCCCACAAACCTTTTACTGAACTTTATGAAGACAGCCAGTTAATTTAGCTCCCTGGTGGCCACTGAGAGATGCATTTGTTTCCAAAAGAATGTTCTGCTAATTGAGATCTGAAAAGTTAAAAGGCTAGGTTGTGTTTAGAAGTTAAGATCCTATCTAGCTTAGTCATAAATAAATTACATTCTGCAAAGAATTTAGTAAATGGGGCACAAAGAAGATCTGGAATCTGCCACTTGGACATGAACAGAGACCAAGGTAGTGTGGCAAAAGTTATAGGTCAGAAAAGAACATGTACATACTCGAGATGAAGTGAGAAGTGTGATTTTCCTATCCAGTAACTTCTACTAATTTGCTGCTCATTGCATAATTAATTAAAAACATTGTGTATAATGCAAATACAGTGTTAGATGATAAGCAACAATGTATTTGTTAGTTTATAATATATAGAAGAACACTTTTATGTTACAAGATTTTCTTGGAGAGAGGTACAAAGAGAGTATCATTTATAATTATATCAGCTATTGATACCTACAATATTTAGACACAGCAACTATAAGTTTTAAACAAATATCAACAAATGAAGAGAAGGCACATACATTATTAACTCATGAAGAAACATTGGGATATGGAAAATGAAGTAGAGATAAATGAGTTCTTCAAGGAAAATGATCAAGTTGGTTCGGTGACATTTTAGCTGAGCCTGGAAAATTGGAGTGGAAATCTCAAGAAGACACCACGTGGGCACCCTGGAAAAGCAGCTTGAGCATTCAGCGTGCTTGCAGGAAGACAGGGCTTAGTTTGCGAGCTCTTAGCACCAAGGCTGTAGGAGCTGAGGCATAAAGGCAGACCGGAGGCAGAGTATGAAAAGAGTTCTCAGAGCATACCACAGTCCGATTGAGGAGACAGGGCATAGGTTGGAAGATAGACCATTTCTCATGGCGTGGTCTTGGACCCTAGATGCCTTAGGTCCTCCTGAGCAAGATGAGAGATCAAATCATGTTCATAATTTTATCAATGCTTTTATTGTTCTTTAAAGTGCAGTGAAAACTTTAGAAGTCACAAATGTGTGATGATCTCACTGTTCTAATAGCTGAGGGGATGTGTGCCCGTATATCCTTGTCTTAACAACTATTCAGTTTAAATTTATAACGTGATGAATACAGACATATACACATATATTATTCTATCTCCTATGTGTTCATATATTTATATTCCACATAAATGACTCAATAGTGTTTAAGACTATAGGCCAGCCTCAAGACTAAGACATTTGAAATCTGCAGAACTGGAGAAAGGAGGGATTGAAATGCTGCACACCTGGCTTACTCTGAATGAACTTCAGTTTACTGGCTTTGAAACTATGCTCCTGTGAGAGCGGAGAGTGGTGACACATTGGGCCTTGCCAGCATTGTTATGTTAGGATTGGCCTCTCATCACTTGAAGCCATCAAACACTAAGGGAACTTGGTCACCTCTGGACATCTCATTTTCTTATTAACTTTTTGGGGTGCCCTGACCTGTATTTTAACCATGTGCTATGTGAGAGCAAGTATTAGAAGAATTCAGGTGTTGGGACTGGGTTGTGGTTTGGTGTTACCATGTTCCTTTTGAGACAAGCCAGCTGCTGCTCCACTCCCTCCTCTCCTCAGCCACTGGAGTTGCTCCATGTGGGGATGGATTCATGAGGTACGAGGTGTAGCCTTGACTTGGTTGTGCCTGTAAGTCTCCAGATACATCCAGACACTTTTACTTCTCTTTGAGCACTGGTGATGTCTCCAGTCTAGCTGTCTCTCAGTTGAACCTGTAACTCCACTCTTCTTTTTTCTGTCCTCTCATATTTGTGTTGCAAAGGAAAGATCTCTTCTTCTATTGCTGCCTTTTCCCACCCCTCCAGACACTGCTGGCCACACAATTTATGCTCAAAGCCTAGGTTTGGTCAACTAAGTGCCATGTTTTATTCTACTATCAGTAGTTGCTGTGCCTTTCAGTCTACTAGCTCGTGATCTTTGAATATTAGGTGTGATGTCACCCTTGAAAGCTCTCCATTATCTGAGCTTAGTGAAATCTCTTCCTACTGTTGTCATTTAAGCTTGTTGACCACATTTTATTATTGTTATTTCATTGCACTTGGACTTTGGTGGGAAATATAACATAATTCCCCTATGAAAGCAGCTTGACACTGTTCTGCAGCTCTTTCCTCCTTGCCTTGTGATTCCCTCACCTCTTAAGCTAAGCAAGTGTTGTTAAGTCACACAAAGCCTCTTGAAGGGCACCACTAAGCTATCTCACCTGGCACCCCCCCACTCCCAGCTAGGAGCTGAACAAGTTGGAGCTAGATAAGGAAGTCCCTGGGATATGTTTTTATTGAAAGAACTATACTAACTCAACCTCCTGGAGGCAATGCTAAAAGGAATCATCTCTGCAGTAGTTTCTTAAATGAAGCTTCACTTAAAATATCCACGGACATTAGCAAACTTTAAAACATGCATTTCAACATATCATAGAACAATAGACTTTCTACATTATGGCAGTGGGCTGCATCTTAATGCTGTAGGCTTATGCGATTTTTGTAAAATAGATAATGGCTCAATTTGTTTTGCATTTTGGATGTATTGATAGCTGAGGTTGATATTCACATGCTATCAATTTTGACAAACTGTATTTACTATTTTTTGGAATACTATTTATTTTAAAGAAATTACCTGTGAACATTACATGTTTAATGAAAGTAAAACAATCCAGTGAAGCTCAAGTAGGATGTAAATATTGATGAACACTCATCATCTGGTTCTAAAATATCTATGCATGAGCTACTGCACATAAATATGGTTCTGTAACCTACTCTCTAATTCAGTAATACATTGAAATATATTTTCTTTGCCTGAACCTACTTTCACACTGTAAAAAGGCATTATAGTATGTCATATCATCATTTACAAATCCATTTCCTTTGATACATGTTTTGCTCTTAGGAAAATTCTGTATGTAAATATATTCACACTCATGACATTATCTCTTTAGGGTAAAGTCTTAGAAATGAATTTCTTGGTTGAAGGATATTATTGCATATTAGGTAATATGACACACCCATAGAGCCCCAGAGTTTTTCCATTGTATGGACCTCTAGGAACACACATATTAATCTCTCATGAGCTTGCCCAAAGAGGCCCATTAAGTGGGGCTGGCTAGTCTCTCCCAGCAGAACTCCCAGAGCCATGCTGGGGTCTCATAAACCAGCACGAACTCTTGGCTTTGCAAATTGGAAGATGGACCCTCTGCATTTTATCTAGTGAGGTGCTGGTTTTGAGGATTAGCCACAGGAAAACTGATGTCAAATCATTTACTTAAAAGGGGGACTGCAGACCATGTCTTTTTTGCTGTACACCATTTTTAGGGGGATTGAGGTATTTGAGAGTACAAACAATTTAATTGGAAATCCTTTTGGTAATTGCAAAATTTGAGAAAAGGGATGAAGTTTACCTTGAGGGAAATTTATCTCCCTCTTACAAGAGAATATAATATTTTAGTGCTTGTTTTTAGGGCAAAATCAATGAATGTCTCTTTTGAACAGAGCTGGATGAACACTAATGAAAATTTTTCCCTTTCTTGCTTTGTTGCCAGGCTCCCAGTGACATCCTTCTGTTAATGCCACTTTGCACCACAGGCCAGCTCTGAGCTGTTACTGATTGTGCATCAGTCCCAGGGCTGTGTGCTCATGTCACTTGGTAGAGGTAGAAGTTCCCTAGTCTTATGACTTACAGCAACACACACACACACACACACACACACACACACACACACACACAGACACCCCCCAATGTATTCGTTTATTTAATGTGCCTGCTTGAACAGAAATAACAACACATCTTAAACTATGTTATTCTTCTCTAAGTGAGCATGAGTGTATGTACTCTTTTACAAATATTATTTTGAATAGATATATATTTATTGATTCTTAACACTTATCAGTACATATTACTTTCCGTGCTTTTAGGCACAAACTAGCCTAGTACTTTTTTGAAGCATTGTGATCCTTGTGCCTAGAGTCCCCCCAAGCACAGCCAGGGGCTCCTCCTCTTCATGCTGCCTAAGGCTTGAAGACCTCGTCGCAGCTTCTTGGGCATGCCAGGGACCTCCCACCACAGGGCCTTCACATGGCTGCTTCCTTTTCTTGGAACATCTTTTAACTCAGCTATCTATTTTTTAATTAATTAATGAATTTATTTATTTTATTCATTGTAATGAGAAAGGTAACAATGAAACAGCTTGACAGTAGGATAGTCAGTCACAATAACTGACACATTGCATATTGTTGTCTTCGTAGTACTTATTCAGAGTACAGGATGCAGACATGATATCTTGTCAACACTATTAGTATGCCTCAGCTATCTGCGTGATTCCTTGGCAAGGTCTCAGCAGAGCCCCTTGTCCACCCACCACAAAGCTCTCTGCTTTCTTTTCTGCCATAATTCTTTCTACAACTCTTGTCCCACAAACGTTATTCTTACATGTGCTTTTCCCTCTTAGTTTCTTTCTCTGGTTGCGTTTCTCCCTCTGCCTTCCTAATAAAGCAAAGGCAGAATATTTCACTTTGGTATCCTCCGTGCTTAGATCTGATGCTTCACACATTAGGAGTATTCAATAAATTCAGGGAATGAATTTGAAAAAGCAAATTATGAATTCATCTAGAAGAAATAAAATCTGATAAGCCAGATTTATAAACAGAGAATGGCTGCCTTGAAATATGTGCATCCTTTGTTCTGGGCCCTGCAACATTGTCGTTCCTCTCATCTCTCTACTTTTTAAGATATTGCATCTTGAGATTTGATACAAGGTGAAAATAAAGGAAATAACCTGCTTTGTATTATGGGACCATAAATAACACTGACTAGAGAAATAAAACTATAAACAGAAACTATATCAAATATCTCCATTCCTTGCTAGCCAACGGCATGCAGCATGTGCTGTTGCAAGTTTGGATTCTTTTTTTTTTTTTTTGCTAAGATAGCACTTGGGATGCAAACAAAAGACAAGCAGCACACTTAGTGTGGTGTGGAATTGCAGGAAGACAATTAGGAGACAGGGACACAACCTCCCATCTCATAAAATTGTCTGATTTGCTGTGACAGCTCAGATGAAAGAAGCGAAAGGACTCATCCATTCCTAAGCAGCTATTAATTCGGGCACTTAAGTTGGAGCATGTTCCCATTAGAGGGTGGTGGGCTCATCATGCCCATCTGCACTGAATTGTAGTTATTAGGGCAGGGCTTCCCAGCTCTGTGGATTGTCAGGGCCCAGCCCTCATTGGCTGAGGTCTACTCCAATAAAAGAATGAACTAGACACTTAAAGGGTTTCGGTACGACCAAAATGTGGTATGTAAGTTAGTTACCATTTTAGTCTACAGCTTTATCACAATAAAAAGTTTGCTAAAAAATAAAGTCCCTACTACTGTCTTTCAGGGAAACAATTTCCATCATGTGCCATGTGACATTAAAAACACTCTTCTCTGACTAATCTTTGAAGGGCTTTCCACTTGCACTGTTATTCTTGATCCCAGTATTGTCACAGTAGAGTAGATTCTGGTAATACTGGTTGTTTGTTTGTGACATGGTCACTTTTCTCTAGACAACACTGGAAGGCAGATTGCCATACAGGGAAACCAGCCTGACTCTGTGCTGTTGTCTTTAGTGGTGCAAATTTCACGAGAAATTGTAAAGATGATGACAAATGATGAATTGGATGCTGGCACTCAGCCAGTTAGGCAGGACAGCAAGTGTGCAAGGCAGCAGAAAGAGAGACCTACTGATTCCAGATCAAATGTCTACATTAGGTGAAAGTGATGGGGTGGATGATGAAATTCTGTACCTAGGTGGGTGCAGCCAACCTGTGAACAAGTAAGCAAACCTTTCCTTTGAATGTGGCCTTTCAAATTTTATTTTGCTCAAGAATGTCTCAGTTTAATAATGAAATGTCTACCACATAAGTTCTCTATAAGTGATTTTTGAATAAAAATAGTAAGGTCCTTTACAATCTTCAGTATTTTATTAAAAGACCTCTAAGAAGAATATTTCACTTTACTTAGAAAATTATATTTTACTGGTTTTGCCTTTAATGGTTGTAAGTCAAATTTCTACCCAATTATAAGAAAAACTCACAAGTCTGATACAACGACATTTTAAAGTACCTCAACAGTGTGGCTTCCAACAGTGTGGTTTCCTCTCTGTTACTATTGTTGCTGCTACTCCTCCCATATATGTCTTTATTCATTGTCATTATCAGAAGAAAGCAAGACACTGTCTTTTAAATTGATCTGGATATATAAAGTAACATGAGCCTAAATTGAAGGTCAGGTAAATGGACAGAGAATGGCAAAAATAGCTGATTTTGCATCCTGTTTATTGTGGCTTAAAAATATCCACTTATTTAAATCTTGCAACTATGCTTAGAACTAGTTATTATGATTACCTCTGATGAGGGAACTGTGTCCTAAGAAGTTAACTAATATGCTTGCCCTGGGTGACCGAGGTCAGATGGCTCGTCGGTGAGGCAGCTGGCTGTCAGACTTCGGTCTTCTGGCCTCAGCTTCCAGTGATCTTAACTACGACACGCCTGACACAAACAAAATCAAACAGCAACCCTGACAGCTTAGTGAAATGATACTGAAATTGTTAGGCCATGTTATTTCAAAGAACCAGATCATTCATTCTAGAAACCACATCATCCTTTAACAAGGTAATTAATTATTTTACTTACTTTTGATTCCATCGTGAGAAAATATGTAGCACAGAGTTCTTCTTTCTATCTCTATAAAGGAATTGTCTCACCGGGGTTATAATTTCAGGGGCAAAAGGGCCAACAGAGATCATGTGTTCTGGATTAGTTCTTTGCCGAGACATTAATGTTGCTGAATGGTGCCCCTCTTTTCAATGTTTCCTCTCCTTTCTCCATCTGGAACTCCTGTACTTGGGCAGACTGGTCTAGACGCTACAGAGTGTCCACAGGGTCTCTCTGAAGCTTGAGCTTGTGCTCCATTCTACTGCAAGCAGTATCTTCACAAAGTGAATCACCAAAAATGTCTATATAACCCTTATCATTAAGAAAAATAATATTGGTCTTAATCTTTAAGGTTAATTACAGATCCTGCTGGTAATCAAAGTTATCAACCCTCTCCCAGTGAAACATTTTATATACTACTCAGTGTTCTCTGGAACTACGTACTAAGGATTTCTAAAATTTCATCTCCAACTTGCTTTTTCATCTCATATCTCATTATATTTGCCCCTTCAAATTCTTTGCAACTCAGGTTTTATTGAGCTTATTGTTTCTCATATTTGGAATATTTTCTAAGCCCTCTTGCCTTTGAAGCAGTTTGTCAGTTATGTGGGAATCTGTTATGGTTCGTCTCTAGGTGTTCCCCCAAAGCCTCATGCAGTCATGGGGAGGACTTCTAGAGTTTGTGAATAACTCATGATCCACTGGGATTATGGGTGACCCAAGGTTGGTCTCATGGGTCTGAGTACTGCTGGGATTATGGGTGTGAGTGCTAAGTCCAGCCTGAGGTGGTAGCCTGAATGTACCAGATGAGAGAGACAGAGAGACAGACTTCCTCTCTGTTGCCATTGTTGCTGCTACTCCTCCCATTTTCTCTCTGCTCCTTGCCAACACTGTGAAAGATTGCTTTCTGCCATGTGTCACTCTGCTTTGTAACCAGCTGAGTATGGACTGAAACCTCCACTGACTATGAGCTAAATAAACCTTCCTTCATTTTGGGTGTCAGGTATTGGTCCCAGCAACAAGAGAAGAGTAACTGAGACAGAATCTATGCCAACATCATGGTAGACTTATGGCCTGGCTGGCACCCAAGCTGTCAAACATAGTTACAGAAGCTTGGAAATGCTATTTAGGCAAGTTTTAAAAATGGATAAAAAAAAAAATAAAGATCAAATGAGTAACCAGTGCAGAAGGCTGGCATGTAATAAATGGGTTTCTATATTCAATTCCAGATCAATGAGCAATTGAATCTGACTTTCCCCCCCCCCTTCCAAATCCCACCGCCTGCCCCAGTGAGTGGGTCCTGGAACCCCTCTCTGTGCTCACACTTCACCAAGAGTGATGGCTCTGCACGACCCATACGAGCTTCCAATGGTTTCTCTGTCTAGTTCTCAGCACAGCCAGCACGTTTAGTAACTTGGGGAGATGTTCACTGATGGGGTGTCTGTGCACCATGGCCCTCTCCTGGCCCTCTCACAGTACAGTTGACAAACTTCAACCTTTTTGATTTTGAAAGTGAAGAATTCACACTTACCATATTCATCATAGATTACATTCATACGATAAAGATTGATAGCTAACTAGAAAAGTACTTTCTTTTCTCAAAAATTTAGTTGATCCAGACAATTTCCTATTCATGAGTTTATGTGTTTATAATTTTTCATTGTTTATTTTTCCTTGGTCATACTAGCTGGGTGGTTTTAACCCACAAATGCCTTACAGGATGCTTAAATACCTGGAGCTGAGAACTGCAGTCTACCTGCCTCTGTGACATTCTCATGTTTGGGCTACTATATATACACAATCCAGTCCCTGTCAGCAGAGATTTTGCTCCTTTCCTCTTGAAGTATAAATGTGGATTTATTTCTAACTTGTGTTCTTTGATTCATAGTAAGATAAAAAATATTGTGTCTAGAAGTAAAAATGCACATTGGCCCCTCGATAAAAGTTAGAGCAAAAGACAATAGCATAAAAAGCAGCAGCTCCAGTAATGTGTTTTTATTTTTTTATTTTTTGGTGGAACTGGGGATTGAACTCAGGCCTTTGCACTTGCCAGGGAAGTGCTTCTTCCACTGAGTCATCTCCCCGGCCCCTTTATTTTTATTTTTTAAAAGTGTATAAAATAATGTTAAAACAGAAAAATTACAATCCATACAGAATGTTACTAAACAAAATAATATGAATTTCACAGTATTTGTTGCATTGCCTAAGGTTGTCTCCAAATTAGCTGTTCACATTGCCACATATATGCATGCAAAATTGGAAGAAGGAAATACGTGAGAAATTAAAAGAGAGAAAGCTCAAAAATTTCAAAAAAGGAGACAAAAGAAATTAAAAAGAACTTGAGCACCAACTGCTTCTTTCCACAGACCCAGCTCTAGTAATTTGTAAGAGTTAATTTTGGCCGTGATGACTGGTAGTGTCCATTTCCTGAATGCTAAATGGAAGCTGATATATAATAAGATGCTTTCACACATTAGGTAGCGTCAGGCCACCTTGACTAGTAAAATTCGATTTCTTTTCTAAACGCAAAAGATTTATGTTTATTTGTAGTGGAATTTCATTTCAAGGTGGCCTCTGGACGCTAAGCTGAGTGGTGGGTTAGGAAAACAGATTCCTGTCTTTCCTGATAAAGGGGATCATGACCTCATTACTCCAGCTTTGGCCTACAAATTGAAATGTTATTAATGTAACAAAAAGAGAGAAAATAGATTACAAAATTTCTCTCACTGTTGGAGGATCTCAGTAGTGGAAATGCACAGGCTAGATATTTTTACTGAAACAAAAATGTTTGCTCTTAGGACTATATTTAATTTCTCTGCAATTTTGTTTTCTCTTAGATAATTAGCTCAGATGCAGGGTCTACAGTTTCCTTCTGGATGATAGACACTGGGCAGAAAATCAAGCAGTTTACTGGTTGCCATGGCAACGCAGAAATCAGCACGATGGCCCTTGATGCAAATGAGACCCGGCTTTTGACTGGCAGCGCAGATGGAACTGTGAAGGTGTGAAGACAATGATGCTTTTTTCTATTCAGATATGAGGAGGCTAAAATATTGTGTTAGGAGATACAGCCATTAATCCACCTTTTTTGGCCTTTTTGGTCTGCCATGTAGAGGGATGAGAAAAGCTGAACGCTAAATAACTTAAACTCTCTAAGAGCAAAGCTCTGAGGAAACTAAACCGCTGTGGAAAAAATGAATAAGTGATTTTTCTAGTTAAATTATTCATAATGAAGAGACAACTTAGCTTATTTGTTTTAGGAAATCTTTTTCACTGTGTTGGATGGGGATTACTGTGGGGAATAAGGACCCTGAACAGTTTTCATATGTTTCAGCTGGTATCTCTAGGTCTTTACAAGTTTCTGATATGAAAAATTAGGTCAAATTAGTAAACTTTAGAAAATGAGTGTTGAAAGGTGAGTCTATTTACTAATTTCCATTTTCATTACATGAAAGTGAAATAAAGAAAAGAGAAAAAAACAATCATAATCTTATTTACTATCCATCCAATAATAGTTTAAACACAGGATCTTATTCTGATTTTCTCAGTTTGTAACTATTACTCATTTTTTTTTCTGGGAGGAAGCTGAGATTTTACTTTGCAAAATGATAAAATTTTCATGCAGAGCTGGAAATGTACTGTCTATAGTCGTGTTCATCCATGACTCTTCTCTGCCATCCTCAGCCCAGAGAGTAATGACAGTCATGAGAGGAGATGGCTGTGACACCTTGAGGCAATGGAAGGCAGAGTCATGAGTAAACTTTGAGCAGCTTTCAAATGAATCATAACTAGGGTCAGAAAGACACTGGGCTGCCTTCAACTGCAGTCTGTGAAAGGCCTGCCCTAGCAGAGGTGTATTACCCATTCTGCTAAGCTGCAGGGCTGAGGGATGATCAAAAGTTATGTAATTAGAATAGCGCCAACATGAAGAGCAAGTATTCGTGGATCATAGGTTGTAACTATCAGTGAAGGGAGATGCTGTATTGGATTCCAAGTGAGAGCCTCTGGAAATTAGTAAAACTTGTCTCTAGGAAGGGGAGAGGAGTCAGATACAGGCTGGGAAACTGTGTTCAAGAGAAGACAGTGGATCACAGGAGAACTGGGAAGTTGCATGAAGGTTCCCAAACAACGTTTAAGCCAAGAATTGAGGTAAAATAAAAGAGGGACAGCTGGAACTGGAGAATTAGGCCATGACTTAGGCAAAAGGAGCAAGCCAACATCTCACTTATCAGTCCTATGAAATTAGCCTGAGGTCAACAATGAAGCAAATGGATTAGGTCCCGTTTCCCCCATCTTAGAAAGTAACTGAGTATTGAGATGGGATGTGGTCAGATCTTGATAAAATGTCCTCAGCTAAGGGACTTACTAGGATCTTGAATGGTCAGATCTTTAAAGTACCTATTTTGAAAATTATTTCAGGTAAACTTTGTAAAAGTTAGGTTGAAAGAAAATAAAGAATTATGGGTGAAGAATATACACACCCCTGAATTCTCAGTGGAAGCCTTGACATCTCTGAGGTTTATGCAAATTTAGAGGTATAATTGATTCACACCTCCTGTTTCTCCTGTCACACTCGATGCATCTGTAGCACAGCTGAACCCTGAAATCCAGCACCTCTTAGCAGAACACATAAATCAGGGTTGGCCTGTTTTGTCCATATTCTTTGAAGAAGCAAGAAAGAATAACACTTTCCAATCTTGCCTCTCACTTAGGATCTCAAATTAGTACCCGTGTTAATCAAAGACTAAAAGTTATTGCCTTATTTATCATGATCTTGAAGGAGGAGTTTTTAAATTAATGTGTTGAATAATATATACAGACAATAAAAATTATGAAAAAATAACAGATATACAGTTAAATTTTTTGTTTCTCCCAGCTTGTTTACTGAGTCCACCAACAGGGTTTTTATGCATTCTTTTAGGCTGTGGGTATGATTTGTTTCTTGATGGAAGTCCACTATACATGCTGTTCTACATTTCATATTTTTCCGCCTTGAACACTGGTTCGTATGAATGCATAAGCTGATAATATTAACTAATTTTTCTGGCTTGCTTGCTACGAACCAGGCTTTGTCCTAGGCATGCATATACATGTGCACACACATACACACCCAAATACACTCACATCTACAACATTGGTACTGCTATTATTTTTATTTTAAAGATGAGAAAGCCAAGGCTCAGAGAGGTAAAGCAAGTTGCTCAAGGTCCCATAGTTGATTCAGTTTGGGCAAACTCTACAGATATAGAGATGTTTCTTTTTTAATAATTTTATTGAGAAACAAATAGCGATGAGACAGTTTCAAAACTCATTAATAGGACAGTTTCAATAATTAATACATTGTATATTGTTGTCTTTTTAGTGGTTATTCATAGTACAAGATGCAGACATAATATCTTGTCCACAAACACTATTAGAACAAATCTTTCTATTCATTGAATTAAGAGAAAGTAGCTGTATATCTATCCTAACTATTTTGAATATACAGATACAAAATGGTCCTTCATTTATATCTGCTGCTTTTGTTTAGTTTTGTCAGAAAAGGGTATCCCATTGTCATTTAAATAATGTAGTTGCCTGAATTTGCATCTTATTTTATTTTATTGGTACTGAGGATGAAAGCCACAGTCTTACACATGTAAGCACATACTCCGTCACTTGGATTTAGCCCAAGTCTTATTCAACATTCTTGGTGGTCACATTGTGTGTGTCACCGTAAATGTTCCATAGTCTGACTCAGTCCCCTACCAGTGAACAATTAAGTTGATTAAAATAAATTGACTTTTGTAAACAAGAGATTTTGCAAGATAGGCTTGGAAAATACATAACTTCACACTTATAAGTGTGTCTGTGGCATGTGTTTTTATAAGTTAAAGGGTAGTTTTGAGTTAAAGAGTACAGTATATGCATTTTGTTTTTGATACCTAGTGCCAGCTTGTCTTCTGCACGTGATTTAACACCGTTTTATAGTAGTGGTTAGTTTTAAGAGCTAATGATTCAGTAATATATTCTTCTTAAAGTCTATCCATTGGGCCTACGTCTTTACATCACTGCTTGAGTCAAAAGACAAGAACTTTTGTGTCCCCAGTTGGACCATGGCTGGCACCCACTGTCAACATGGCTTAATTGTGGAAGACAGAAAGTCTGGAACATGCTAACTATACTTCAGGTCTTACTTTAGAAGATTACTTCTTTAAGTATCCTTGAGAAGTAATTTTCCAAGTTCAACATTGAGGAAAGAGAAATTTAAAGACACCCACAGAAAGAACACGGATTCTGAGTGGCTCTCAATAGTCGTTTTTCATGATTTAAAATTACCTCTTCCTCGAAGTGAAGCAAAAATATTTACAAGCTTACAATCACCTCTCATTAGAATAGACTGGTAGAGTTATAAGTGGAGCATAAGCCATGCATACATATGTGAAAAGCAAGTCCGTTTCTCCTGTCATACTCGATGCAACACGTCACTGGTCACCAAAACATTAGGGGGTATATTTTCCTCTGTATAACCAGTGCTATGGGAGACTTTTCAGTGCATACCAGCAGAGTGTCCTCTCAATACAATTCTGAAGCTCTCTTTCTAGATATGATATCAGATTCCACACTTCAAGAGTTCAGTCCTACCAACCTGCCTCCACTTCAGATGCCAGCCACAACGGTGTGCTCTTCACCTGTATACTTTTAATCCAGGTGTTGTAACCCCTTACTTGGCTTTATCCACTTGCTACAGAAGCTCATAGAATTCAGGGGAAGTTTATTATACTTATTCCTTTATTATAAAGATTATTCAAAGGACATAGATGAAAAGGTGGATGGAAGAGACTCATAAGGAAAGACATGTGGAAAGGATGTGGAGCTTCTATGCTCTCTCTGAGTGTGTTGACTTCCAGCAGGTCCATCTGTTCAGCTGATCCCTGTCTTTTCATTTTATGGAGACTTTATTTGTTGGGCAAGATCCATTTGTCATTGATGATTAGCTCATTTTTAATCCCTCTCTCTCTCTCTCTCTTGGAGGTTGGGAAATGGGGTTGACAGTCCTAACTCTTTACTGTAGTGGTCTTTCCTGGGAAAGTTGCTAGTTTGAAGCTATGTATGTTTTCAGTCACTAGTCATTTCCTTAGACCTCCAAAGACCCTACACAGCACTACAAAGATTTCAAGAATATTTAAGAGTAGTTTTCCAGGGAACAGGAAGAAGGTCAAATATGCATCTCATATCCAGCATCTCAAGAAGAATAAATATAATGGTAACTTTCAAAATAGTGAAAGCTCACAGGACTGTCTTGCTACAATGCTGTATATAGTTAGATTTCTAAATTTTTGTGTAAAAATATGTAATTGTTTATTCATATTCTTTAAATATTTTTCATTTTTAAATTTTTGTCTCCATATTCTGTAGAGAGCTAAAGCCTAACATATCAATACTTGATGGAAAATACCTGTTCCATGTTATACCTAAGATGTTTGATATTCAGGCAGATAGTGAAACTAAACCCAACTGCATATGTTGTAAGGTAATAATAAGCTTCTCTTCTGGAGG
>NW_004524631.1:9198069-9209755 GCF_000260255.1 Octodon degus
TGCTTTAGACCACTGAGCCATCTCACCAGCCCCTATACTTCTTGTTATATAGGTCTTGCTTTATCTTGGTCTTGACTATCCAGCAGAAAAGTATAAAACTGAGGTATATAAAGTAAAGCCATATTAATATGCTGAGCTGTAAAAGGCTCAAGTCAACAACTTCTGTGGATAACACACTACTATTGTGGACTGCTAGACTGTATTGGATTATTTTGCTGAATTCATACACCTATCGTATTTAGATGCCAGTGGAATACTCATCTCTGACAGGACTATCCAAAAAAGGGAATACAAAGGAAGGACCATTTTGTATTTGTATATACAGAATAGTTAGGACAGATATACAGCTACTTTTGCTTAATTCAATGAGAAGAAAGATTTGTAGTAATATTGTTTGGACAGGATATGCTGTCTTCCTGTCTGCATCTTGTACTATGGATAACCACTAAGAAGATAACAATGCACAATGTATTAATTATTGAAACTGTCCTATTAATCAGTTTTGAAACTGTCTCATTGCTATTTGTTTCTCAATAAAATAAAATTAAAAACAATAGTGAAAGCATTCTCTTTAATTATACAGAACCTAAGAGAATCAACCCAAGTCTAGAATATAAGTACAAGTATTTAAAATAATTGTATTCACAGTTGATTAGGCACTAAAGAAGATACTTTCATTTTCTGTCTCAAAGGTGATTTTATTTTATTTTTTTCCTTAAAGATTTGGGACTTTAATGGATATTGTCACCACACACTAAATGTTGGACAAGATGAAGCTGTGGATATTTCACACATCCTTGTTCTCAAGAATACAATACTGGTTACAGGTGGGAAAAGGTATGAAATGCTTCATGTAGACTTTGTTTGAATCAAAACATAAAAGAACAGGAATGTGGACATCTGCATTGATTACATGCCATTAACCTGCTGGTGATCTCAGAGAGGGAAAAAACTGTAGTTGGAATGAAAAGTTTAATGTGTGAAAGAGAGGTCATGTGACTTAAGTGTCTGTGTGAAGTATTATAAGGCTTACTGTAGCTTTAGGAATTTGACTTTCTCTGCAAAAAATTTCAGATAAGGAAAGAATATCATTTGCTGAATGTCGTAGTCAGGGTTTATAAGGGAAACAATTTAGTAACAGGAAACATAACTTATGAGATTTCTGTAAGAGTCACTCAAAGAGTGAAACACAAAAGAGTGCAGGAAATCTGTCCACATACTAAAGACCCAAAGAATCCAGCTGAGGGTCTGGATCCCAAGGCAGTGTCCTGCATGCGTCCAGCTGAAGACCTAGAGCCCATAACACCACCACCCACAAGTGCAACCAGAGGTGAGAGCCCACAAAAATGTTTCATGTAAGCGTTTTTCTAGGATCCGTGCTGAGAAGGCCCCAAAATCAGTGGTAGAAGATAGAAAGTCTGTGCCGGTGGGCTGAGGCATCTTTACTGGAGCCAGGAAGTGATGCTCAAAGAAAGGACCAGAGCTTCCCCCAAAGTGAACTGTAGATATTCCCAGTAATAGCAAGGGCCAGAGCTTCTCTGATGATAACAGCCAAGTTGATATCAGGAAAGCCAGCCTGACAAGCTCCTCCAGGAAGACCAACAGCACCCAGGAGAACCAACAGCACCCTTCTTCCTCCCCAGCTCTCCTTTTTTGTTTGTGACAATCCTCAGGTGATTCCTGTGCATCCAGTGCTGCACTGATGCAGTTAAGCTGGGGGTCACGAATTGGCTACCAGTTGTCCATCCACCACACTCAGTTGCGAAAGCTTCCTCAGCTGTGATGGGAGCTCACTCTTCTCGCGAAGCCTATTTTCAGTTGGAATAGAGGAGGGAACTGGCCCACTGACTTCTAGTGTTAAGACCCACTTCATATCACTGCAGAGAAAGCACCTTTCACAGCCACTTACTCTTTGGTAGGTTTTTTTTTTTTATTTCATTATAAGGAAAATTACTTCTTTCCTAAGAGAACTAAAAGATTATAAACAGTCTTTCCTATGCTATCACAACTGAAGTGTGATGCATTTTGAAAATATACTTTTCCATAAATTCAATAATTCATAAAGTCTTTTTGTAACAGGTAATTTGCCCAACATTATTCATTAGAGAACTATGAGCTTAATGGCCTGAAACTAGGATTATGATTTTATACTTAGAAAACCAGCAGCATATATTTGGGGATTTTAATCAAACATAGAAATGGTTTTTCTTCTAATGTAATGAACAAACAGACTAACAAACAGTGTTGCAAACTGCTCTGTTTTCTAGGCTTGGCTTATTATAAAAAACCTGTAATATATTTCATATTAAGAATTAATTCAATCATCCCCTTCTTTGAAGGATAAAATTCCACGTTCCTGTGAGTAAGCACGATCCATTATCAACTTATAGCTACTCCAACAGCCTGTGACCTAAAAATCTCTATAACTAGACCATGGCAGTGAAGAAGCTTGATCCTCCAGAGCCACAGCAGAGTAGATAGGTGTTATCCCATTGATCTAAAAATTTAAATTTTGAACAAAACTAAAAGGAATTAATACGTATATTAATATGTATATGTCAAAATGTGAAGTTTTAGTTGTTAAAATGTCCAGTTAGAAATAAGCTGTAAATGTAAAATGTTTTTGATTGTTTATAAGGGAAAATTTGAAAGACTAGATGTATTGAGTTACCAATAATAATAATAATATTAATAATAATAATAATTATTATTATTGGCAGAACCGGGGATTGAACTCAGGCCCTTATGCTTGCCAGGGAAGGGCTTATTCCACTGAGCCATCTCCCCTGCCCTCCAAAAATTATTTAAAGAAATATTAGATCCTCTGATCTATGCTGGCTGGTGGTCATTTGTCATAATCTTGAGGAGGAAGATTTTGGATCAATTGAATGAGAATAACAAAAATTATTACTTCTTTTATTTTTCTCTTTTTTCTTTTTTTTTCATCTTTCTGAAGTTAGTCAGGAGTTAGACACTTTAGTTGGAATGGAATATGGAATAATAATATTCTCTCAATTACTTTAGTGGATGGAAAGATTATATTTTCGAGTCAAAGGTGTTATGTAGGAATGTATTTTGCAGGATAAAACAGAGGATCTTTTTTGCTAAGAAGCTTTTCACAAAAGGCGCATAATGGTGGACAACTGCTTGGTAGATTTATAGAACTATGGTCAATTAAGCCAGCTCTTTAATACTTCTGTGATTCCAAAAGAAATAACCAGAAAGTTGACAGCTTATTAAACTTTTTGTAAAGCCCATAGAGAGACTGTTAGGATAAGTTGTAGCTTTAACTTTAGGCTCTATCTAAATGCAGAGATTAGTTTGATAATTTTGGCCAGGATGGAAGAGTAATTACACTAAGAGGAAAGCACCTGAACACAGCATTTGATGTATTTTGTTTATATTGCTGGGAAACATTAGACACTTCATACATGGTATCTAATTTAATCCTTCATCTTGCAAGGTAACTGATAATTTTTTTAAAAATTGTATTTTAAAGAGAAAAAAAAAACAACAAAGACAACAACAAAGCAACAAATGAAAAAGATACAGAATATAATAAAAAGACATACAGAATTTCGAAACGAGAAAGGGAAATTAGCAATAGTTATTGTATTGCACACTTTTTTCACCAAGCTCCTACCCATTGGCTTGCTGGGTATGTCCGGCTGTAATGCCAAGTTAGCTTATTATTTGTTCCCCTCTCTAAAACACGCTTTTTGTCATAGATGTAGAGCTTTAGCTAGTGGCCAGGGATCTAGTTATCCATCTTGATTTTCATTTCTCATTCAATCTCACAATCTAGTAGCTACTACCACGTCTTACCATTTTGAGGTCCTCAATGTTTCCTAAACTTATTTGTGTGAATACTTCAACTATATTTTTCAGAGCGTTATTTCTACTGAAAGGAATATCACAACCTTCTGATTTGTCCTTTCTTCCAGTAACCCCACCTCCCACCATTTAAATAAATTTGTACCTTTCGGTACAGTGATTACCTTTTACAATGAATGCATATTGCTCCTGGTTAAAAACCTTTCTGTATCTACAAAATATATTTAAGTTCCCTCTGACTCGGGCTTATGCTTTATTATCTAGTTTCATTTTTACATGTTCTTGGGTCTATTTTAAACCTTAGCAAATGACCTGCTAGCAGTATGTCCCCTACAATGTATACTGTTTTATATCTCTATTCCTTTATTTTTTCTCCATACCTAGAAACCCTTTTCTAGTTCTTCTTCAGTATAGCTAGCATTTATTCTTATTTCAAGGCTAGTTCAGATTTCTTCTCCACTAAGATATTCATGTTAACTCCCAACGTGAATATATGTCCTCCCTCTGTGTTTGCGCTTTCTAGGTGAGGATCCTATTCCACTTAGCTGTGCATGCGTACCTACACACGTCGGCTGCCTTCTGGGTGAACAGTGATACTTTTTGAACAATTTAATTAGTATGTCTTGGATAGATAGGAAAACTAAGGATTAGAGACAGTAATTCCCTACATCCTTACAATTTGCAAGAAGCAAACAACATAGATACCGAACTCTACTATACTCTTCATAAGAAATCAGATGGGAAAATAGTATACATTTCTTACAAAAGAAAAAATTCAGGCTTGAGCAGGTTGAGTACACCAGCCAAGGTTACAAAGCACTTAGTAGAAAGCTGAGCCATAAATCTATGCCATAGTTACAAATCTATGTCTTTAAAAAAATCATTTATTTATTTATCTACTTATATGGTACAGGGTCTCACTACACAGCTTGGATTCATAGTGTTCCACCTTTCTCAGCCTCCCCAGTGCAGGGATTATAGGTGTGCACCACCACACAGTTTCTTGTCAGCAAGGTCTGCCCATTACCATGCATGTCCTACCGAAGAGCCGACCCTGGGCGGGGCCTCGTGCTTGCCAGGCAGGTGCTTAAACCACTGGCTGTCTCCCCAGCCCTGGAAATCTATGTCTTGAGTGACTTGATTGAAAATGGAATCTGTTACTGTTTGGATTAAAAATGTCCCCCATGATGTTCAAAGATGGGATTTGGGGAAGTGGTTAGAAGTAATCACAGTAATCTAATAAACTTTAGACATAAATGCACTGTTAGGAGGTAGAGCCCAGTTGCAGGGCATAGGTCGTGGGGCTTCACCTACAGCTGATATTTCTGTCCCAAAACTGCCCTGCTTTTCTCACTCCTGTGCTCTTTATTTGCTCTCCTCCACCACGTGCTTCTACCCTCCTGTTTCTGCCTGGAGGCCCATTGACCGCGGACTGACACCTCTGATACTCTGAGCCAAAACAAGGTTTTCCTCCTTTAAGTTATTTATGTCAGATATTTTGTCACAATAACAAAAACCTGAGTAACACAGAGACATAAAATCATGGAAAGAAACTCTGATGGGGCAGGGTGGTTATTTGGAGCAAGGTTAATAAGTCTGGTCTGTGCAGGTGAAGAAACACAAAGGTATTCGTTATCAACTTGACAATATCTTAGAAACATCTCAGAATATTTCTCTCCCTTCCTTACTCATAAATACATAAAAACTGCCTCTAGGTAGAAAGCACCAAGTCAGGAAACATAGTGGATTGATGTGAAAAGTCATGCTTCTAGTTGTCAAGGTCTCCTAATTTATTGGAAGAATTAACACCTGCAAGACAGGATATAGTAAGTACCAGTATAAAGCAGTCCTAAGAAAATTAAGTAGAGACCAAAAGTAGTTTATTTACAAATGTGAGCATTCATATCTAGGGAATTTATCTTTCAGGAAAAGAAGTTCAAAGTTCAAAACTACTAGAAATACATTTCTTAGTTCTTAAGTAACATACACTTACATAGTTGAAAATTAACATAGTGTTGATTCAGAAATCACTCCTTGGACCTTTGGCCAAATTATATTAGTAAAATTAAATGAACACACAATTGATTATATTTTCATTTCTTCAAAATAGGCATGTAATATGTACCATAATATTTCTTTAATTAAAAAAAATGTTTTCAGTACAGAGCCTGCAGTACACAGATTGGACTCATAGTGATCCTCCTGTTTTCATCCTCCCAAGCACTGGGATTACAGGTTTGCACCACCATGCCCAGTCTCATTCACTGTCTCAGCGCGCCCCAGAGATCGGGCCGGTACGGCATGCCAGGGATCAATCCCCAGTCCCTGCGTCTGCCTAAGCAGGTGTTTTAATCTGCTGAGCTATTTGGTGGGCCATATTTCTTTAAAGCTTATAACCAGCTCTAAAACTGTGATTCCTTGCTTACAGGGCATTAAACAAATTGACTTAGTTGCTTTCACTTTCTTTTGTGCAAAAGAGAAATTTCTCTGTTTTCTTCCCCACTTTATCAACATATAATTGACAAATAAAAATTATATTTATTTATGGCATGCAAATTAATGTTTTGATGTTTGTAAAAGTGTGAAATGACTATATCAAGCCAAATAATACATCCATACTTTATATACATACTAGCTGCTTTCATGAGACTGTTTTACTTCTGAAGATTTTATCTCCTTAAAAATTTAGACATATACATGTATTATAAAAGATTATATATAAATCTTTCACATACTTTGAAATATGTCTGAAAGTACTATTATAAGTATCATCCTTCGTGGAGCTCCATAGAGAAGCAGGTGTTTAATGAATAACTAAGGATATAATTCTACTTTTTTCTCCCAAGTCTCAATCTTAAAAATAACCAGAAATGCATGCATAATTTTCATATAAAGTATAAGAGTTAAAACATTTCATTGCCAACTTTATCTGAGTTTTCAAAGTATTTTTGAAAGAAGTGGCATTAATAATTTGAAGTTACTCAAGAATAAAATGCATATATTCCAAACTATTAAATTATTAACAAGTGCCTTAGAAAGAAACTTACAATCTCATATGACTTAATTCATTTATGAGGATAGACAGAATCAGGATAGATAGCTCTGTGGACAATTGTAGCTCACTCCAAATTAGCCATGTTGGCCCCGAGGAAAGAACCAGTTACACTTGAAATTCACCAACAGTCTTTAAATAACATTTGATGTTTACTCCACTGTCCAAAATCAGACACTATCAAGTTTCAGAAGAAGAAAGTAAGAAAAGAAATCAAAATGAATTGATTTATGTGGAATTCATTATCAAATATTCATTATTTTAGGCTTTACAATACTGGTAAGCCTAAAAATCAGAAAATCAAAGGTTATATATTAATAAGTCTTACTATAATGAACCAGCAACATGTTTATAACTAGCCCCTGATGGAGTGAATGTTTCTTGTATTATCCTCATGACAATTTCAATTTGATTAAATTTTAGTCAAAAAGTCATTTTCAGGCCTGGGTATAGCTTAGTGATACAGTGTGTGCCTGGTCTACTGGGTGGTACCGACTTCAATCTCCTGTACCACCTAAAAGAAAAAAAAACCCTTATTTTCCTAATTCACTCTTCCTAGGGAAAAAATGTTTTCCCCTCTCATTTTTCATGGACTTTTTCTGTACTTAACAGGTAAGCTAACTTTGTTCTCCTAGAATTGATCACCACAAATAAGGTTTGAATTCCAGATGTGATCCTCATCACAAGAGGCAGTGACCCAGTTGCAGGGCTCTCAGGCCTCCAGATGTGGGCATGGAAAGACTCCTTCAGGTCCTGGAAGAGGAAGTCTATTGAACTCCGAAGGTGGCTGTCACTTGGCTCATTGTGTACTTTAATTTTACTCTTGGCAAAAGTACAAACTTAAACAATCTGCCTTTGAAATGAAAACTATAGTGTAAATTCTGAAGACATTTTAAGGACAACTGTCATTTCAATTCAAGGCTTTAAAGAAAAGGTGACAGGCAATTAGCTTTTCAGCATTTTGACACACAAGGTCAAATATCAGAAGGGCTACTCTTATACCCGCTTAAGAAAATCCTTCTGTGCCTTTGAGTAGCATTCCTTGAATATATTTAGCTCACCTACTTAATACGGCTATCTGGGCAAACAGACATTTAAGTTGTTTTGGGCTAAGAGATAATAGCTGTTGGTCAGGCCTGTTTCTCTCAGGCCTGCCATTTTCTTCATCTTTAACATATTCATCCAAACTTACCAAGCATAAGGAGAAATTTAAAAATATAGGCATAAAAAAAGGTATTGTGAGATTTAATTGTAATTTCAGAACTTTGGTTACTTTATATTATTTTACTAAACCTTGCTATTGAACTATTATTATTATAATAGTTCAAATTATTATCTTTAAAAATAGAAAAATAATTATTGCATTTGTTGAGCACCTATTATTTGTTAAGTATGATTCAAGGCATTGATGATACAGAAAGAAGTACTTTTGCTTTCTTAAAGCTTATTTTCTGGTAGATAAGATAGAAAAAAACCAGATAAATGAACACAGCATTATTCCATTCAGTTTTAAGTGTCGCAAAGGAGAAGGACAAGGATAAGGATGAGAGACTCGGGAGACAGTGCTGCCATAAGGAGGCCCTGGAAGTCCTGCCCCAGGAGCTGGTGGTTTGGCGGATGCTGTACTCCTCTCATTCATCTGAACAGACTGCTGAGTAGTTCCTCAGTGTGTAGATCACCGTGTAACTACATAGGTTATAGAGCAGACAAGATCCCTAGTGTCCAAGGCTTTCTCTGTCTAGCCAAGGAGCTAAAGTTATATAACATGAAGTGGTGCTGCATAAGTAAGAGATAAGTGAAATAAGAGGTCAGGAGAAGGAGCTATGGAAGTCCTCATTCTTATGGAAGACTGATAGAATAAGGAAGCTTAGAGAAAGGTGTGGGGATTAGTAGGTGTGGGGCTGCATGGGAAAGAAAATCCACATTAGGACAGGAGAGAACACTGTGATTAAAAACAAAGAAGTTAGAAATGTACAAGATTCTCAGAGGAACAAAAGATTATACTTTGGGTTGGACAAGAAGGTATGTTTGAAGGACCAGCCAAATAGCTCAGCAGATTAAAGCGCCTGCAAGCAGGCACTGGGGCCTGGGAGTTTGTGCCAGCCCCGCCCCCAGTGTGTGCTGAGCCCATGAATCAGACCGGGCATGGTGGCACATGCCTGTAATCCCAGCTCTTAGGAAGATGTAAACAGGCAGATCACTATGAGTCCAATCTGGTAGTGAGACCCTGAACACCCTGTAGACCCTTCCCTGAATTACAAAATAAATAAATAAATAAATAAATAAATAAAGCATGTTTCAGAAATTTAGCCCTTGGATAACCACCCCTGAAAGTTCAAAACAGTTCCTTCAGCAAAGAAATTGACTTCAAAACATGTTTTATCATTAAAATCTAGGGAAAATTTGCATTTTGTTGTGTTCATCTATCTTTATTTTGACAGAAAAATCCTCCCCCAATACTCTGTGTGACATTGCCATTTAAGAAGGTATATTGTACTTACCCAATGCTTCCAGTGCCTCTGTCAAATATTTAACTGGATGTTCACATATAAATTTGCAAAGCCAGGGTAGAAGAATAGAGAGAAACAATTCTGAAGATATAACCTGGATGTATATATTATTGGATCTTGGGACATAGGCTCACACATGTGAACTTTATCCTATAGAAATGAAAACTAGAAAAGGTTCTGAAATAGAGAATTGGTCTCATCTTTTATCATGCTATTTATTCTACTCGGAGTGCTTCCTGTTCCAGATCCTGCGCATTACAGGCTCTCAGCCCCTGAATTATGCCATCCATGATAGCTTCTCTGGGCTCTCATGGTAGCTGATCAGCAGTTCTTACCATTTGCCACATTTCATATTTCCCTTTAGTTCTTTTATGTTCATAGCTCTAGGTCTGAGGCATCCATGAACAGAGATTTCACACGGAAGCAGGAAATGCATGTGGAATGAGTGAACATGAGGAGCCCCCAAATGGAAAGATTAATCTAGGAACAGAATGAAGACCATGTCAGAGGAAGGCAGATTAGAGGCAGTGAAACTGATTTGGAGGTTGTTACAACTGTTTAGCCACGGAGTACTGAACCCTAAGCTAGGAAACTATCGCTGGCTGTGTAAAATTATAAAAGCATGCTTTGAATATGTAGTATATGGCAGAAACAAAAGTCTAAGCATTTGATGTGACTGGGGAGAGAGTGACACCCAGGATGCTGTGATGCTGATATGTGCATCAAATCTGAGAATCCGGGATAGTGGAGTGAAGATGGCAGTGTTTGATTTTTTGTCTATTAAGAGTTGTTGCTGATGGATACATTACATGGAACTGCCAGCAGGAAAATGGAAACTATTCAACACCGGCAAAGCTTATGAATGAAGATTAGCTCAGAGCCATCTAAACAGAACAGAGACTAGAATCTGTGGTAGTACTCTGGATGGCTGGTTAAACCTGCTTGGATGGAAAGAGAGGAGCAGAACAAGACAACGAGCGATGTTCGTACTGAAAGGGCAAAAGAAAGAAGGCATTGGTCTCATCATGGAAGAAAAGATGAGGGAGGCAGGAGGAGAAGCAAGAAGTTTTGGCGACAAAAATACCTCAGTGAGGGGAAGAAAGTCCCTCTGTCTGAGACTGCTAGGACAATCAGGAAACCTATGAAGAGATCGGAGAGAAACACTGCAGGAAGATGAAGAGAAAAGGAGGTGAAGACACCAAGCTTATGGTCACAAATGTTCATTTGAAATGCGTGTGGCTGTGGAGGGAAAGAGAGGCTGCCCATATGCTGGTAGCCGCAGCTTGGATTGTGGAGTGGACTCAGCGAGGTAGCCACACTGCCACAATTTAATGGTTGCTTCTTTCCTTCTCCTCTAGGCACCAAGCATTTATTCCCTCTCCCTATCCATTCATGTCTGCTAATTTGCTTGCAATGTTTCAAGATACTTAATTATCTTAAACTATTTTTTTGGTTCATGATGTATCTATCCTATGTCTCATTTCTTTTGATTGACACTTTCCAAGTGTGTTCTACAAGTAGTAGTTCTTCAAAACTCGAAAGATTTCAAGACCCAGTGGCCACTTAAGTCCCAGAAATGTTATAACGAATTTTAGCATGAGAATCTTTATTGTGATATCTCATTACCTTTGCTTAAACTACCAAGCAGTATTTGTTTATAGATCTACCCAAATTTTTATTAGTATTGTCATACAAGTCTTAGTAGTTTCATGGTACACACTTGGAGAAATCCTTTAGCCTTCTTTGATATCATTCTAGTGGCTAACAGGTACTCAATATCTGTATCAATGTTAGACACAGAGCTAAATTCTATGTTCTGTGTCCTAGAGCTGTCACTGTGTTTCGGCCCCAGAACTTCAATCAATTTTTCATTCAGTCTGAAGAATGGAAAGGAGGGGTCCAGCACCATGATGACATTTTATGTGCTGCATTTTTACCTCCACAAACTCTTGCTACAGGTAAATCACATATTCACTTGTCAGTTGGTTACAGACAATTTGGTTTCTTTTGCTCATTTTTTAAAAAAGACATGGGTAACTGCAAAATGAACTGATTTTCTGAAGAGGAAAATCTCAGCCTTGAAACCCCCTTTGGTTCTTATTTCTTTCTTTGTTCTCTTTTCCTTCTCTTTCTTTCTTTCTTTCTTTCTTTCTTTCTTTCTTTCTTTCTTTCTTTCTTTCTTTCTTTCTTTCGTTCCTTCTTTCTTTCTTTCCTTCTTTCTTTCTTGCCTGCCTGCCTTTTCTTTCTTTCTTTCTTTCTTTCTTTCTTTCTTTCTTTCTTTCTTTCTTTC
>NW_004524631.1:9210022-9222107 GCF_000260255.1 Octodon degus
TTCTTTCTTTCTTTCTTTCTTTCTTTCTTTCTTTCCTTCTTTCTTTCTTTCCTTCTTTCTTTCTTGCCTGCCTGCCTGCCTTTTCTTTCTTTCTTTCTTTCTTTCTTTCTTTCTTTCTTTCTTTTTCTTTCTTTCTTTTTAGGGAAGGGTCTACAGGGTGTTCAGCATCAGACTCGTAGTGATCCTCCTGTTTACAGCTTCCCTAGAGCTGGGATTACAAGTGTGTGCCACCGCGCCCAGTCTCAATTGCTGTCTCAGTGTGCCCTGGGGCGGGGCTGGCAAGGTTCTTATTTCAAGGGCAATACATTAATGGGTATGACTGTCAGCTCCTATAAAGTTTCTGTGGATTCAAATCAACTTCCACAGTGTGATAGCTTTATTCTTGTTTAAAGTATAGATTATCTCTATTATCTTTCAAAATACATGACATTTAAAATAACATTCAAGACCAAGTGAGGTAGCACACTTGCATAATCCCAGAGCCCAGAGATCGATGCAGGAGGATCACTGTGAGTTTCAGGCCAGCCTGGACTACACAGTGAGTTCAAGACCTGAACTACATAGTTATACCCTGTCTTAAAAACCCCAAAATAGTGATAATAAAAGCATAAAATTAAAAAATTAAAAGATAAGGTACAGATTATCTGTGAAAGGATTCAACATAGTGCTTGGTAAACAGTAAACACTATCAGTAAATGTTATCTTTGATTTTTTTGGTCCAGTTTTCAAGAGCAGGATTAAGACTCTTAGGTATGATTACACCTTGGTGGCACTTCCATAATAAGAACATACTGACCCTTTGGAGTAATTTAGCTCTGATAATGGCGGTAAAGAGTTGTCACAAAGTATCTGTAAGTCCAAGCTCTTAGATGGCTCCATAAATATGCTGATGCGACATTTCAAAGGATATCAACGTTGTTGTACCATTTCTGGGCAAAGAAAGCTATTTATGAAAACAAGTGGCACCGTGAAACTTTGAAGTTTGTATTTCAACCCTAATACTTTTTATAGATCCAAAAATGTCAGCTCTTAAGAGGAATGAAAACTTACAAGAAAAGAGCCAGGGTATCTATGAAGTGTTACCAGATAAGATTTACTGATTTATTTACACTTAAGTTTCATTTTTTAAGGACCTTCTAATTACCTTCTGGCAAGGCCAACTCTCCAGTCAAATTGTCTTTATAGTAACTGAAATTTCACAATTTGGGGGAGGACTACACGCTAAAGTATGATGGAAAAGGTTAGCTATAATGCTGTGCCTTTTTTTGTTTGTTTGGTTTTTTTTAGAATGATAAACACCTTTATTACATGAGTTAAACCAGGAGGGAAGGTTTATTTGCCTTTCCGGGCCTTGATTTTCCTCAGATAGAACTCCAGCTCTTTGCCCTCTAGCACAAAGCCATCTGCTCGGCCACACTGGCCTGGTCTTGATGCAATGCAGGCGAGAAGCTTGCCCTGCTGGAACTGCTCCTCCAGAAGACTGCTGATTTTGGCGTTCTTTTTCCTTCCATCATACTTCTTTTGAATTTTCTTTGATCGGTTTTTGTTTAAAATCTCCTCCTCCTCCTCAGGAGTCAGCTTGGCCCCCTTTGTTCGGCCCAGGGGCAGTGCGTAGTGGGATTTGTACCACTGTCGGTACGGCAGGCTGTCAATGAGCACAAGGCAGTTCTTCACCAAGGTCTTGGTGCGGACCAGCTCGTTATTGGATGCATTGTAAACAACATCAATGATCCTTGTTTTTCACGTACAACACTCAGAGCCCCAGGAGAAGTTTCCCACATCTAGCTGCAGGGCTCTGTACTTCTTGTTGCCTCCTTGATCTCAGACTGTGTGTATGCGGCAGGCAACAATCTTAGTGTTGGCAGTAGGGTGCCCAACTCATACTTCCGCTTCTTGTGATAGGGCTTGTGCCAGTTGTCCCGAGAGATGCCCATTGCTCAGTGCCAGCTGGAAAGAGTTGCTGTGTAGTAATTATTGTGAAAGTGTAGTAAAATATCAGTGTAATTCTGTACATAATAGAATACTACTCAGCTATAAAAAAGGATAAATTTGAGAGATTTGTAGGAAGATGGATACACCTTGGAAACATAATGTTAAGTTAAATATAAATGAGAGACACAGGATAAATGCCATGTTTTTTTCTCATTAGAGTAATCCAAGGTGCAAATAAAAAGCATAGTAAAAAAATGATGAAAGGAATCAGGAAAATAGAGCTTTTGGAAATAGAAAGAGGATCAAGAGACTGAAAGTAGGGAGAGGTGGGGAAGGAGAGGGGATATAGGAAGATTTAAAATGCATCAGGTACTTGTGCTGGCTACCCACAATGAATGAAATCGTTATATGTCACAAAATGAAATAAAAATAATAACTTTAGTGAAAATGGGGAAAGAGGAAAAGACATGGAGGAAGCAAGGTGGGTGGGAGAGCAGGAATAAGAAGAATCCAGTATGTGAACGGCACGTGTCTACTCCCTAAGATGAGGCAAAGCATCATGCACTGCCAACATGTACAATTAGCACATAGCAGGCACAAGCATGTACTGATAACACATAGCATGTACAAGCATTCATAAGCATGTACTAATAGCATATAGAATATACAAGCATGCACAAGCATGTACTGATATCATATAGCATGTAAAAACATGCACAAGCATGTACTAATGGCAAAACAAGATATGCAGGTTTAGAACACAGAAAAAATATTACTGCATTGGTAGTTAATAATCTCTTTGATCCATCTCCTGCTGTCAGCTCTACAGGCACATGCTTGGTGAGACACTTTTGCTGGGAAAAGACAGTTAGGACACAAGCAGCTGGAATCTGTTCTTCTGGACCAAAGTTTGAGTTATCTAGGTTTCTCTTTCCAAGAAATTCAGAGCGCAGTGTACATTTCTCTCCTCTCCCAAAATCTCAATGAAGTCTTCGAGGGCGCATCCTGCGGCACCCTGCTCTTCTCTCACATGTGCCTTGCGCCATCGGTGTTTTGTGTAGGAGCGGGCTGTCCACGCGGAGCCCATGGGCACGGTCATGAGGGCCCAGACCTCAGGCACGGCTGTGCGGCCCTCCGCAGGGGTTCATCAGCCTAAGCCTCCCTCTGTTCTTCGCAAGAAGCGGTTGGGAAAGACCTCCTGCATGGGAGGTTTCCCTTTCAGAGAAAGCAGTATTTCATAAAATATATAGGAGAGAAAGAAGGAAAAGAACCCATACACGTACACACAGCGTGGGGAAGAAGAAATCTAGGAAGATTTGATTTTTTCATTACTCAGCAATAAAAATGTCTGATGAGAATTAAATTTTTAATATTTACACTGTGGTCAGCTCCATTATAGATACTTTTTATTCTGAACACACTCTTATGAGATACAGTTATTAGCCCAGTTTTACAGATGGGAAATTGTCTCATTTCAATGCACAAGATTAGGGTTGCGGAGATAGCTCAGGGGCATAGGCACCTGCCTGGCAAGCACAAAGTCCTGAGTTCTATCCCTGGTACAATAATAATAATAATAATAATAATAATAATAATAATCAGTGCACAAGATTATACCACTACTAAGAGGCAGACTTAGATTCCAACTCAAGTTGTTCAACAGCAGATCTTCTATTCTGAATGCTAAAATGAAAGGAGATAGCATTGGTCTCTACATGAATGCATACTTTATCCTGGAGGACTGTAAGACTAATGCTCTTAAAAGCACTAATTATTTTTTACTGAGTTTCTTCAAAGCACAGAGAGAATGTGGCTGTGTGCCAGATCCTGCTTGATATATACTGACAATGATTTAATTTTTTTCTTGTATTTTCTCTGTAGTATTCTGACAGTTGATATTCTTTACCCTTACTCACGCAGGGAGTTATGATGGAGAAATTGTTCTATGGAACAATAGCACAGAAAATGCTCACTGTGTCCTTCACCCTAATTACCAGAGGCTGTTCAAATCAAAACCAGGTAAGTGCAAGTTTGAAACAAAAGTAATGTGGCTGCGTCAGATCGCTGCTGGTGTGCTTGTTTGTGCCGCTCACTCCTAAATTATAGATGATTGGTTGTAAGCACAAAGGATTAGTGATATTTTTGTCTTGTCAAAGGGACTAAAAGGAACCTTGAGGCTTATTTGGCTTAGTAAATTCTCCAAGGCCTGTGGTATCCTCTCTTCATGCGATGCCAACATTCTGTATTCCTGACAGCAGGGAGCACGTCTCTCTCACTTTCTTCCAATTTAGTTTCTGGCAGTAAACCTTGCCAGATTGCCTTTGTGTGAACCTTGGGTAATCCTTGGTAAGAAATGGGAACTCTCTTCACTTGATAGCCTGTTCATACTCAGTCTAGAGTTGGTATTAAGTAGGATGCCACCTGGAAATCCTAAATTATTCCTTACTTTAGAAATCCATGAGGAGCATTAGACAGAAGTATATTGCATTTTATGGGAGTTTAGCAATGCATATGAATATTTTATACTTAAGAAAAATATCTTGACAATTGCCTTTCACATTTTATTTTCATTTTCTCACATACTAAAGGATTTTCCTTGAACTAATTTCTTTGGGTAATGAATATGCTATTCCTCAAGACAGCCAGGCTCTAGTGTCTCAATAGGATAAACTCAGAGAGAATGAATTCAGCATTAGGGAAGTAGTGGTCATCAGATAAGGTATTAGGGTGTGTGTGTGTGTGTGTGTGTGTGTGTGAGAGAGAGAGAGAGAGAGAGAGAGAGAGAGAGAGAGAGAAAGAGAGACAGAGACAGAGAATAAAGAAGTGATTTATTGAGAACAAGAAAACCAAGTTAAGAGACTAAGAGATTATTTGACAATACACCTAGAGCTCTGACCTGCTTTCTGTGCAGAGAGTTAACCATTAGGTTTCATCTGGGCCTCCCATGGAAAGGGTGGACTTTTGCCTCTTCTACTTTGGCCTACTAGAGAGTGCCACCTTCCTTGTATAGCAACCACACAGTGTTACCATAAATACACGGAGAAAAAAGAGGAAAACAATACCAAATTCCTAAGGGACTTGAAAAGCATTTCTATAAATAGTTTGCTTTGAAATTTTGAAGATACTTCTGTAGAGATTTTTTTCAAAGATATGCGCAGACTATTCATAGATTTTGAGATCAATGTTCTTGGTTTTCCTCAGTGTGGCTTTGTGATGTATTTAATGATAGATAACTAAAGTACCATTAGGAATATCTTCACCAGGGTAACGCACCAGCATGTAACATTGCTAAGAAATTAATTCAACGTACATAGTTATTAGAGTTCATGTATATTAAATATTTTCAAGGTTGGTGTTCAGGACTAATAAACTGAAAATGATTTGCTATTAAAAGCACATTTGTCTTGAGCATAAATCAAGATTTCTGGGATATCAGCAGCCACCATCATATGAAGTCAGGTCAAGGGAGAACACAGGATAGAACATATAAAAGGAAAATTAAATCAAATAATGCTTCCAGTTGTGATTGAGAAAGTGAAGAATGTGATGTTGGATGGGTGTTGGTGGGACATCTATTATGAGCCTTGATGGAGTCAGTGGAGACAATGACAGGGTGGGCCTGTTGTTTTCCATATGTACTAGTCTGAACAGAAAATATTTCTCTCCCATAAAACACCTGGTTTTGTCTTCATCACAGATATAGAACCTCCAGAAGTGTCCAGTGCTGAGAGGAAAGGCTCCACTTATGCCATGGCAGACCAGGATAGCACGGCGGCCCCTACCTTTGAGCCTGACACTGAGGGTAACAATGCTGTTATGAGGCTTTGTTTCCTCAAAGCAAGGAAAAACACTGCAGCAACAGGTACAATGCATATTTATATTTTTCCTGAAGTTGGGAGGGGGAGAAATAAAATTCACCTATTCCTACTCATGTTTTGTAGCTAATCAGTATCAGGGAGAGGGAGGCCAGGGGCCCGTGCAAAGAGGTGAAGAATGGGGCAGATGAGTGCGGGAGCAGGGGACAGACTATGTCTGACCGCTAACAGATCCAGGGCTGTGTAAGCTGAGATCAGAGTGAAAACTACTCTGATACACTATTTGATAGAAGTAATAGTGAAGATTGGCCTTCTAGGGACGATGCAGAGATGTTTTAGTAAGGTAGAGGACACAGCGAGCTATGTGTTCCAAATACAAGAGTAAAAGTTGAAGTCTACCCATAGCAGAAGAGTGGTCTGAGACTCTGTACAGGTATCTGAGATCCACATGGGCTGGGAGGAAATAAGAAGGAGCTTGTCAACACGAGATAATGGCAAGATTTGAATTAGCTGTTGATCCTGGGGACAGAGCTGTCCTGTCCTATGTCTTACATAGTTTTGGAGTGTGCTGAGTATATTTGCCTGTTGCATATAAATCCTGGAACAAGTCAGAGTTGTAATTTTATCTTTGCTTAGAGGGTTGCTAACATTGGCATATTCATATGACTTATTGTATTTGTTGGATATGATTTGGATGAAATAACTCTTTGCCTGGTTGTCTTGTTTTCAGTGGCTCTATTAGCATGGTGTTGATGAAGCCTGCATCCACCCAAATAAGAACCTGCCTTTGAGAATAATGTGCATTTTTAAAAACTTTCATCTAAATTATGTGCATTTAAAATGTTTTTTTTTTTTCCTGAAATTTGGTTTTGCTAGGGCATGCTTGCAGGGAGGGTTACATCCATTGAAGGCATTTGCAACAGGTGCCTAATCCATCTGAATTCATTTTCATCCTGTCTCCATTACTCTTCTCTCATTCCTGGAACAAATACCCAGCACCCAAAATGAAGGAACAAAAGGTTTATTTATCTCACAGTTAAGGGAGGTTTTAGTTCATACGTAGCTGGCTCCACTAGGCAGAGTGGTGCATAAAGCAGCCGTTCACGGTGCAGGCAAAGAGGCGAGAGCAAAAGGAGAAGGGTGGCTATGGCGGCAACAATGGCTATGGAGAGCAAGTGTCTCCCTTAAGCTGCATTCAGGCTCCCTGGCCCAGGCTAGGGGTTGCGCTCACACCCATAATCCCAGAGGCACTCACTCCCATGATCCCAGTGGATCATGAATTAATCACAAAGTCTAGACGTCTCCGTCTTGACTGCATGAAGCTTTCGGGGACAACTAGACACAAACCATAATACATCCCCTTCTCTCCCATCTCTTGGCTCTTTTCCATTTTGAAACAGGAAACTGCTTTTGGAAATATTTTTGAACTTTCTGCAAAATTAGGTGAATTTTAACATTAGAGATCTAGGCAAATGCATTATATATTGAAAAAAAATATCCAAACCACATTTTCTATATTCATTTATTTCCCACATTTAATTTGAAAATGGAAAATCTCCATGAGATTCACATAAAACTTTTCATCATTGGACTGGGGAGATAGCTCAGTGGAATAAATGCTTTCCTGGCAGGAGCCAGGTCCTGAGCTTGATCCCTGGTACCACCAAAAAAAAAAAAAAAAAAAAAAAAAAAAAAAAAAAAAATCATCATCATCAATAAAGACATATCCTTGTGTTTTAGAAGCCTTGTAGAATATTTAAAATGGACTAGAAAAGATTATAAATCTTTCTGTTTTCTACAGCTCACTGATACACGAGGAACTATTATCTTGAAATTACTCTCATTTTCTCAATGCTAATTCTCCTTTATATTATCGGTATTCTTGAATTGTTTTCATTCAAGCAGTTACATTCCGTTTTTCTGCCTTAAACAGACATGATTCTTAATTGCCACAACATTTGTGAAGCAATTTGGATGTTACCTACAGATTTATCAAATAATAGCAGCTTTACAACAGAGGAATAATTTAGGTAAAGTGCTTCTACAAAGCATATAAAAATGGAGAGTGAGAAGCTTAGTCCTACACCTATTAAGCAAAATAAGGATTCCATAAGAGTGTACAATACATTTCTGATGAAAAATTTAAAACCAAGCCAATAAAAAGAATTCTAAACATGCTGCTGAGAGAAACCTATAGCTATACTGCTACAACCACACACACACACACACACACACACACACACATAAATCTGTGCGTGAGGACTTCTACTTCTCTGATGTATATATACTATGGATTATTAGGAAAGGTGAGTTTTATGTGACCAAGGTGTGTATCATACTGTTGAAATTCACATTTCATAATTTTATTTGAAGAAACAAATTAATTCTCTCTAACTTAAAACAAAGCAAAACAAGTAAAACAAGATATTTGAGTAAAACAAGGAAAAGAAACTAAATTCAACAGAACAATTTATGTAACCTATCTCATTTAATCCTTGACATAAGCCAGTGAAGTTTTTGTAGGTTTTTCTCCATTTTTATCTTAGAGAATCCAAGTGACTAACAGCTGATCTCAGTGCTACTCACCTTAAAATTGTAAGTTGAGGATGTGAGAAACCTCTTGAAGTTGTTTCTAGCATCTGTCATGAGAGTTTTCTAATTATAGTTATTGTACATATTAGGAGGAGCTGACCTGGTATCATGTGGAGGTTCTGGCTATGTCAGATTCTGGGACACATTTAATAAGCGACTTTTGGCTGAATTTTTGGCTCACAGTGGAGTTGGATCCATCACCATGTCTACTGATAAGCTGAATTGGTATCTTACCACGGGAGATCTAGTGGGATGTTTGAAAATTTGGAAGATAGAGGTAAATTGAAAAAATTTGCACATCCTTTTCATTATTTTTGATTACCATGTACTGACTAGAACAAATATATGATAAACTTATATGTGATTGTACAGAACAGATCTTGAAATACTCAATTTTCAGTATTGCAAAGAAAGTATTTGCATATTATTTAAAAAAATAATTTAATGTGGAAAACCAGATATCCTTCAATATTGAAATCTTACTATACAATTCTGTCAGTCACTTATGATGGTAAATTAATATTGTTAGTAAGGTGCTGTTTGTATGCAAATAATTAGATAGAGAGTACCTTATTTTAAATGAGATTATAAATATAATTTAGAGTACTGGCCCTTCATCTAATACAGTAACTGCTGCTGTTGTGTTACTGGTTACCTGGTCAACTGTCCAATGTTTTACAGTTATTCACGGTTAACTACCTGGCTATCCCAGAGCTCACCTCTATTGAACAAGGACTTGACTGCTCATGTCTCTATTTCTGTCCTTCTCTGTACTTTTCTTTCTTCTTCCCAAATCCATGAGAATTCTTTTTTTAAATGTTGATACCATTTTTTGAACATGTTGTCATGACCTTCTTTTTGGCATGTGGAATATAGATTCTTGTTTCCAAATGTACATTTTAAATTTCTCCACCAGGCTTTCAAAAGTGAGATACATTATAATCATTTAGTATTTGAATTTTTGAAGTTCTGATGTTTCTCTACTTTCAGGAATACTGTCTTGATTCAAGCAAGAAAAAAATCACACAGACGCCGACTCTGCTAAGAGCCTTCCACCCTCACGAGGGCCAGATAACTTCCCTGGAGATGTGTGAGCTGGGCGACCACTGCCTGATCATCTCGGCCTCTGCTGACTGCAGCGTTGGTGTGACCAGTGTCCACAGCGGCCCTGTGTGCACCTTTGGGCAGGTAGAAGCAGTGCTTCTCTGTTATTCAAGCCTTTACTTGACTTTTCTTATCAGTGTGGGATGAGTTCTATCTAACTATCCTCAGCTGCTTAATGTTCATTCATCATAAAAATTGACTTGAATATCAGAAGTGATAACACCAAGTATCTCTTGTCATGGTTCCATTTTGTGGCAGATGCCCAGAGACACGGAAAGACTGTGGCTCTGTGCAGCTCAAAATATTGTGGGATTTTTGAGAAAAATTTCTCCTCTGAAATGAATGGATTTTCAATTTCAAAATTTAGCAAAAATGTAATGGGGATCAAATTTATATGTTAGCATTAAATAGCCAGTGACCCTGGCATTCCAGTAATAATAAACGTGACAGTCAAAATATAGGAAATTTTACAAAGTAAACAAATCTCCCTGTACATTGTGTGCTTTACTTCTATTGAATAATAGTATTTGACATTTGCTAAGTGTTTCCTGGGTACCCAGAAGAGCTAAGTTGTTTACATAGCTTATATATCTTTAATCAGATTGTGTATCCTGTTTTCATAACTGCTAGACCAATATTAACTCGAGACAGGAAGGCTGCACTCAGATGTAGCGCACAAGTCACTACATTTGCCCTTCCTTAATGGGGTGGAGGAAGGGGCTCTCAAGAGAGTTTGAGCCCGTTGCTTGAACTCACAGAAACCAATAAATGCCAGCAACTGATTTTTCACTCATTCTGTTTAAGATCAAGCTTTTATTCCTTTCATGTCAGAAAGTTAAACTCTGGTAGGCTCCTGCCCAAGAAATGAAATGGAAGGCAGGAGAGCCAGAAAGAGGAAAGAGTCGTTGCCTCGCGTTTTCTGCGCTGTTCGTCCTTTTGCTTTCATGGGTGCTCCACTTCCACTCTGGTTTGGCTTTCAATAACAAATTGTCTGATGCCACCCAGGACTGTTCGCACGTGGTGTGAGTTGACAGCAAAGATGCAGTTCTGTTAGACTAGCTCTCTTGGTTCTAAAAGGCAGCCTCAGTGACCATCTCATATTGTGAGAAATGGGTGAATTTCTAAATATTGATAGACAAAGATTGTTGTTGCTGTCTTTATGAAGTCAGATTGATGAGATTGGGCTGGCCAAATAGCTCAGTGCATTAAAGCCCCTGCAAGCAAGCACAGTGGGCAGGGGTTTGATCCCTGGTCCTGCCATGTCAGCCCCACCCCCAGGGCACACTGAGATGGCAATTGAGACTGGGCGTGGTGGCGTGTGCCTGTAATCCCAGCTCTTGGAGGCTGTAAACAGGCAGATCACTGAGTCTGACCTAGAAGTGAAACCCTGAACACCCTGTAGACCCTTCCCTGAAAAAAAAAAAAAAAAAAAAAACAACTGATGAGATTAACCAGGGCTCAACAAAGTCTGTGCAACCCCTTGAGGCACATGGGTGGATGATAATTGAGAAATAATCTGAGGCCATGGCCTCCCCCCTGAACGAGCATATGAGAGTCTCCATGCAACATTTAACAGTCGTGCTGGTATCTTCTACTTTGTAAATAGGCAGGTGAATGCTAGGCTTTTCTCAATCAGGAAGGATGGCAGCTTAATGGGGACCCAGATGGCTGTGTGAGTAGGAGTGGGGGCAGGGTGGGGCCTGGGTGGGATTCTGGATCAGAAACAAGCTGGAAGCCTGCTTGTAGCAAAGCAAGAAGTCAGTGCTGACAAAGTTCAATGATTTTGAGGGCTCTGAGGAGGTGAGGGGAAAGTTTGAATGATATTAGAGATGTCAGGTGGCGGATGTCTGGACTAGTAAGTCCTTTAGAAGGGATTGAAGCAGGAAATAAGAACAGAGCTATGTAAATGGTGCCTACAAACACAATATATAGGGCTTGGGAAATAGCTTGGCAGCCTAAGCACCTGCATGGCAAGTGCAAGGACCCAGGTTCGATCCCCACGCAAGCCGTGCTAGCCCCCTGCACTTCTGTAATCCCAGCACTGGGGAGGCTGAGACAGAAGGATCACTATGGGTCTGAGCTTGTAGAGGACCCTGTACCAAATTAAAACATAAGTAAATAAATAACTACAGTATGTAGCTCCATTTTATCTTAAGCAAATATTGTGTGCTGGTGAACTTTCTTTATATGTGCTGATACTTTGCTTTAGTTATTTCTGCTAATTCCCCTGTTTAATTTTGAAAAACTTCAGCTCTCAAAACCTGTATGAAAATAATGATTTTTAAAAATTTCTACATAGGATATGAAGAGAGTCATCAGAGTTGGGTCAGCATTAGAAATCAAAGGCTGGCACGGCTAGATCAGCCAGACTTTCTAATCCTTTTGTTGTTACTCCCTTTAAAATAAAAGATTCACTTTTATCAGCCTGTCTTGAATGTGGATATTGCTAGGATCAGGGATGCATGTAAAAGGCAGGGAAAAAGGAGGAGGGGAAGGAAAGAGAAGAGCATCGAAGAGGAGGGAGGAGAGGGAGAGAGGGGAGAGAGGGGAGAGAAGAAGTTAGAGATGTCAGAAAGCAGCAGTGAGTGTCTTGACCATGATTATAAGAGGAAACATCCTTTGTAATAAAAATAGGATGAATT
>NW_004524631.1:9222252-9238162 GCF_000260255.1 Octodon degus
CTAAGCAGGTGCTTTAGACCACTGAGCTATCTCACCGGCCCCAGCACATGTAACTAGAATGAGAAGTCTGAGTGAACTAATATGATCTTTACAGTGCAGTAAGTTGTGCCCTACATTTGAACATAGCATTTGTCTTTCACTTGAGTTAATATTGGTCTAGCAGTAAACAAGATACACAATCTGATTAAATTATTTAAATTTTAATGCAGTATAAGTCTATGTGATTTGTGGAATTTACCTAAAAATAGCCATGAATCACTTTTATAGCATAACTATTGATCTTCAGCTAGTTTTCAAGCTAAATTTGGAAAGTCAGTTCTGTGATATGCCTCTTTTTGGAGTTGGAGAAATAGAAGTGAAGATACTCTATTCATGACTACACATTAATTCAGGAAACCGTCAGATGATTGTGGGATAAGAGAAACTAGACGGCGTCTGCAATTTATGAGTGCCTTTCCTAAGCACACACCGCTATAGAGCTGGGCAGGGTTTGTACACTTATAATCTCTGGGTCTGGTGGATTTGATGGGTGGGTACTCTATATGTATTTACCCAGTGCTTAAAATTTTATTTAAATGTTAAGAGATCTCATGGAAAGATCCCGATTTCTCGCTTTTCTTGATGAAGAACATACATCATTTCCTGAGAGTGACTTGACCCCTCTGTTAGTCCATTTTCTGTTCCTGGGATGGTACATCTTAGGCTGGGTAATTTATAAAGAAAGGTGACTTGTCAGCCTACAATTTTGAGTATGAAGCATAGACTGTCTGAGGGTCTTTGGTTGCTTCACCTCATAGGACATGGCATCACATGATAGGAATGTGCGAAGACAGACCACACTGTGGAGGCTAGGGAGCTGGCGGGGGGTGTCAGGCTTGCTCTCAGTCAGATACCACAAGAAATAGGGCAGCTCCTGTGGAAAGCACCATGCCCAGTAACTTAAGCTCTTCTACTGCACCCTACTTCTTAACTGCTGTCAGTCTCTCAACGTTGGACACACAGGAGACCAAATTGTAAGACATGAACTCTTGGAAGACACAGTCCAAACACTTCCAGAGCACAGTAGCTTCTTTTACACAAAACAGGCTTTCTGGGTTTCACTATAGAACCCACTTTCCTTTCTTACTGATGAAATACAGAAGCGAATTTCGTTTGATATTTACTATCCGCCTATCATCTTACAGAAGGTCCGATCGTTCAGTGACATCTTATTGACCCTGTCAGGCATTTTACTTTGTAAACCTTAGGACAAGGCTATTCAGGTTTTAGGGGAGCTAGTCAAGTAAAGTTGGAATACATTACCCTCTTATCATATTTCCCATACAGACTGTGTTCTGTGTTTCTTTGTGAATGACCAGTCTTGTAGTAAAAATATGAAATAGGTTGTCAATGTAGAAATTTCCCTAGATGGATACATATTAAGAGTTATGGTCAAGAATATGTAAAAAATATCATATATTTTTCTGTTAGAAAATATTTAATAATTGAAATGACTTTTGATTTTTTATTATTAGAAGGTAGGATAAAAAGAAAGTAATAGGACAGATTAATTCTATTTTTTTTTTTTTTTTTTTTTTTTTTTGGTGGAACTGGGGATTGAACTCAGGCCCTTGCGCTTGCCAGGGAAGAGCTTATTCCACTGAACCATCTCTCCGGTCCCCAATTCTGTAAATTTTTCAATAAAAGAACATTTTTATTTTTAGGATATATATGTTGCAGATATTCAGGATTTTGAAGTCAGAATTGCAAAAAATTATCCCTCAAGAGAACTTTGTTTCTTATGATACTTCTAATTTTCTAACTTTATTAAAGTTACATGAATATATTTCATCTTCCTGGTATGAGTGCAAGGTCCCTGAAGACAGAAATCATATCTTTGATAAGTGTGTGTGCATGTATGTTCACAGAAGTTGAAATTAGTAATCTAGCACATGGAAAATACACATATACATTTGATAAAAGTAAGTGATACAGAAATTAGATAGATTTCTTTTTTTCAGGCAAAACATTGGAATATTGAAAGCTGCTTTTCTACTATTGAAAGAGATACAAATTTAATGGAAAGTGAGATTCAAGAAGAAAGCATGAAGGAAAACCATTCATATTCTAAAGAGGAGCCATACTTAGACTTAACTGAAAATTTGCTACTTAACAAGCAAGAAAACAATGACTCAGCAACTTCCATGTAAGTTGTTCTAAGTATAACCCAGACGTGCACTGAAGTCTAGATAATAAATCAAGCCAGCTCAGGTTCCCTCTGTGCTCTGTTTTTCTTGTGAATGCTGCGTCTGTGTATGTGTTTTAAGTGGTCCATGTGCATGTTCTCAGGGATGTATCTAGTTAGTGTTTCTTTTCTTTCTTTCTTTTTTCTTTTTAAATGTATTTAGTACAGGGTCTACAGGGTCTCACTACACAGATAAGATTCGTAGTGATCCTCCTGTTTTCAGTCTCCCAAGCTCTCAGTTGCTGTCTCAGCATGCCCTGGGGTTTGAACCGCAACCACTGTGCTCTCCCTAAGCAGGCGCTTTAGTCTGCTGAGCTATTTGGCCAGCCCTTAGTGTTTCTTGAGTTCATTGAATTTTCTCTTTCTGCCCATGTGCATATAATATCTTTTTATTAGGTTTACAGAAAAATCTGTACAAAAAGTTCCAATATAACCTTCACCCTGCCTCCACATACAATGTTGTGCAATGCACACTATATTCATTAGAACTGATGTAAAATACTGATATTTTACTATTAATGAAACTCAGTACCACTGTTTGCCTTAAGCCTTGCTCCTTGTTTGCATAGTTCTCTGAGACAGTATCAGAGCTCAGTAATTTTATAGCCCTCTTCATTCATAGATCCACTGCTTGTTACTGCTGAACCTAGACAACCACTGATATGCTACTGTCTTCTTCATTTTGTCCACTTTAGATTGTCATATCACTGCAGTCACACAATGAGCAGGCTTCTTAAAGTCATGTTCGTTCCCTTAGCTACATGCACTTAACATTCCTCAATATCTTACCATGACTTCGTACCTCATTTTATACTGACTGAATCATATTGTGTAGACAAATGTACCACAGTTTGTCTATCACTATTAAAAGACATCCTGATTGCTTTCATATTTTGGCTTCTGTGAATAATGCAACACCATGTAGCCAACATACTGTATTTGTGTGAGTCTATTTCTGGTCTCTGTTCTACTGTACTGATACATTTGTCTATTCTTTCACCAACATGTGAATGTCTTGGTTACTGTCATTACACAGTAAGTCTTGACATCAGATAATGTTCATTCTTGAATATCTTATTGGCTGTCCTAGATCTTTTATCTTTTCATACAAACTTTCTGAGTTTGCGGATATACACAAAGTGTTTTGCTAGATATGATTGAGATTGAGATTATGATTGAGGTTATATTGAATCTATAGATCATGTCAGGAATAACTGATAATGTTTATTGGATTTTCTCTTTCTTTCTTTCTTTCTTTTTTTTTTTTTTTTTTTTTTTCGGAACCGAGGATTGAACTCAGGCCCTTGTGCTTGCCAGGGAAGTGCTTATTCCACTGAGCCATCTCCCTGGCCCTATGGATTTTCTGTTGGTGTCGAGGTGTATGCTTGTAGTCCTAGCTCTTGGGATGTTGAGGCAAGAAGATCTCTACAAGTCAGAGCTCAGCCTGGGCAATATAGTGAATTTAAGCCTGGTCTGATCTATATAGTGAGACCCTGCCTCAAAAGAAAGCCAAAACAAACTAACAACATCCTCCCCCAAAACAAACTAACAAACAGTTATTGGACTTTTACTTTGAGGCAGGGTCTCACTTTGTAGCCCATCTGGCCTTAAACTTGCGTATGTAGCTCAGGTGGCCTTGAACTCATGGAGCTCCTCCTTCCTTAGTCTCCTGAGTTTTGAGGTTAAAGGCATGACCTACCACATCTGGCTGGATTTTCTATGGAGGCAATGATGTCATTTTTAAGGAAAAGAAGATTGCCTTAAGGCTTGCTCCTTGTTTGTATAGTTCACTGAGACAGTGTCAGAGCTCAGTAATTTTACAGCCCTCTTCAGTTCTATATAATATCACTTTCTTTGCTTTCTTGGACTAAGTAATTAAATACTTTTTTTCCCCTTTTTATATCTTTTTGTATCAGATAGGACCTTTGTTATGGTGAATCACAATGGTAAGTGGCAGTGTTCCTTTTTGGCTTCTGAGGCTAGAGGAACATTACACAGTATCTCATCACTAAGTACATTAGCTGAAGGTCTTTTATAGGTTTTTGGAATTCAGGTTAGACTGTTCCCTTCTTTGATGATAATTATGATAAATGGGTGTTGAAATTTGTGAAATGTTTTCTCTGCACTTGATATGATTACATGATTTTTCTTCTTTAGCCTGTTGATGTATTATATTAATTAAATTTCAAATGGTGAATTCACGTGTTGGTCAGCTTTGCTGTCACGGAGATCAAGTGCCAGTCATAGACAACTGAAATGGGGAGAGATTGACTTGACTTACAGTTTCGCAGCAGTCAGTTCATACACATGTGGACCCCTGGCTGGAACATCGTGGTGGAACAGTGTGGCAAAGCAAGACTTCTTAGTTTGGGGCAGTCAGGAAACAGAGCCAGGGCACAGAGGAAGACACCAGACATGGTCGTCAAGGTGACGCCTCCATGACCTACCCACACACCCACAGTGTGCTTTACTAATTTCCAGGGTGCCTCTCAAACCAAGCAAGTTGTCATTTAAGCTTAAACATCACAATGAATCTTGCCTACCTGGAATAAATTCTACTTAGCTATAGCATTTAATTCTTTTTATTCACCATCGCAGTCAATTTGCTACTGTGTGCTTTTTTTTTTTTTTTTTTTTTTTTTTGTTTGTTTGTTTGTTTTTGGTGGTAGCAGGGATCAAACTCAGGACCTTGCACTTGTCAGGCAAGCTTTTATCTCCCCAACCCCCAAATTTCTGCTGTTTTGGAGCTGCAGATTTTATATATTTTTTCTGATTTGAAAAGAGAGTTACTCAGGCTATGAATAGAATTTTTCAAAGTGCTCTTGTTCTTCTCTGTTTTGGAATAGACTGCAGATAGTTGCTATCACTTGTTCCTTAAAGGTTTGGTAAGGCTAGGGAGACAGCTCAGTGGCATAAGTGCCTGCCTGGCATGCACAAGGTCCTAAGTTCGATCCACAGTACTGAAAACAAAAAAAGGTTTGGTAAAATTTACCAGTGAAACCAATTGGTAGAAATATTCATAAACATTTATAAAATGAATATTTAATATGCATGCACAGTTAGAATGCAGAACTCTTAGAGAGATAGTTATTTGAACCTATCAACTAAAGAATAATAAAACAATTCAGTACTTTTGATTAATTACCTAGTCCAAGAAAGCAAAGAAAACGAGATAATTTAGAACTAAAGAAAATAGTTCTTTTGTAAAACTGCTGCCATGTTCAGTTCCATGTTACTGTGACTTTCATCTTGCAAAGGTAGAATCACACAGCAAGATCCGCCTTTCCTTTTCCCCTGTCACTCACTGGCCTTTGTTTCCCATTTACTGAGGATACAGGATGGATAAAGGAGGATTGTGAAGAAGGTACATGCTTCCGTTGCTGTTCTTTAGACTTGGCATTTGGGCAAAGCTTTCTCTTTCATCTGAGGGTTCAGTTGAGAGTTTTTTGATGGCCACATCAGGGACCTTTGAGTTGACATTTCCAAACCAGTACACTCTTTCAATGTTTTCTGTGACTCATCTTAAATAGCTCCTGTCTATACGAATGCATATCACCCCATTTTTCTACTATATCAACAACCTCTCCCTATCAGGGTAATTTTCTTTCATATTATCTCTTGGGTTAGCTTCTGTTTGGCCTATAAGAAACTCATATATCTTTGCTGTACCAGCTCTTTCACTTTCTCACCCAATCTCTGCCCAGTTGAACAGCTTCAACAGCATTTTGCCAGTAGAAGTTTTGCTGGTACAAGTGAGATATCGATCCATCATGTCCCTCCAGTGGTTATCCTAAGTGGCGAACCTTAATTTCATTGACTGGTCAGTATGGCTTGAGGCTAGAAATGTAAAAGAAAGAAGCTTTCCTCCTATCCCCAGGAGCAGGCCTCTATGCACACGTCTCTGTCTTGGATAATTTCCACCTGGTTTCTGTTTCTACCCTAGGATGGGAGTGAGTGCAACCATCACAGGATTAGCAAATTGATCCTGAGTGAGGTTCTAGCGCCTGGCTTGAGAACATGGGAATACATGTTTTTTAAAACTGCTAACTAATTATTTTGCTTTTAGACTTTTTGGACCTCTGGTGAGAAAAAGATGTAATAAAATCTTTTCATTTAAAGATCTTGCTGCACTAAACTGCATGTTGGTATTTTTTTTCACTTCCTTGAGTTTTAGCTGGTTGAAATGTCAAGTGGCATTTTACTTTCAGGCAGAAGGATTTTGCAATTTAGAAATATAACACAGAAAAGAATGATGAGATCGGGAAGAACTTATGTGGGATGAAATGCCTTCATCCACACCACCCAATTTTGCAGATGAGGCAATAAAATTACCTCAGGGCAACACAAGATAAATTTAGCTCCTCTTCCTAAATGAATGAAGCAACTATTGAAGATTACTATTTAGGAATATTTCACAGGAAAGAAATTTAAAAATTCCTAGAATCAAATGATAATGGAAGTACATGTGGGACAAAACAAGGGCGATTCTAAGTGGAAAGCTTTTAGGCTCCATTAGAAAAACAGAGTGACTCCAAACAAATAATATAATGTTGCATCTTAAGGTTCTAGAAAAACAAGAAAAATACAAACCTGAAACCAGTAGAAGGTAAGAAAAAGTAGAAGCTGAAGGTAGAAATTAATGAAACGGAGTCAACAAAAAGTCATACAAATGATCAATTAAATCAATGAGTTGGTCCTTTAAAAAGAAAAAGAAGATTGATAAACCACTAGCCATATTTACCAAATGTAAGAGAAGACCTATGTCAATATAATTACAAATGAAACAGATGACATTATATCACTGACATTCAGAGAATTATAAGAAACTACTGTGAAAACTTATATTCCCCCCCAAAAAAAAAACCAAACAAAAACAAACAACAACAAAAAAACTGAAGAACCTAGAAAAAGGATAAATTCCTAAGTATATTTAAGTTAACCAAACTTTGACCAAGAAGATATAAAATTCTTAAACATCTAATAACAAGCTATGACATAGATGAATTAATAAAAAATTACTAACCTATGCATTAACCACTGGATTTTACTAAAACTTTGGAGAAAACCTAATCTGAATACTTCTTAAGGTTTTTCATGTACTTGAAAGGGAAGAAATACTTCCACATTCATTCCCCAAATCTAACTAGTTTTTATTTTCATAACTTATTTTTGTTAATGTATTTGGTTCATAGTTTATTAGTATGTTTAAAGATTTTATATCTTCTTGGTCAAAGTTTGGTTAGCTTATATATACTTAGGAATTTATCCTTTTATTCCTACATTTGGTAAATTTGACTACCTATTTGTCTTCAGAAAGAGAAAAAATAAATGCCTTGGTATCAGTTTAACCAAGGTTGTAAAAGACACTTGCAAAAAACCCACAGAACTTAAAAGAAAATGAAATGGAAGAGGCATTAAAAACTGAAAAGGCATCCTCAGTGGTTAGGTAAGCAGGTCTAATATTAAATGGCCAAGTTTCCAAAAGCAATATATAGAATTAATGTAATTCCTGTAAAATTACCAGAAACATTCTTCACAAAACTAGAAAAATTTCTAACATGTGAGAACCAGAGGAGACCAAGAACAAAAGGAATCCAATTCTGGATTTCAAGTCATACAGCAGTAACAAAGACAGCATGGAACATAAAGAAACATGTAATTAGCACCAGGGTACCAGGGATCAATCTTAGGACCTTGCACTTACCAATCAGGTATTCATCCACTGAACTATCTCCCCAGTCCGCTATACAGACAAGTAGACCAGTGGAATAGAGTAGAAGATATGCAACCAGCTCCTTGAACCTTCAGACATTTGATTTTGAAGAAAGGGCAAAAATATATTTCAGAGGAGGCATAATTCTTTAATAAATGGTGCTGAGAAAACTAGTTAACCAGATGTAGATTAAGTTATATTCATATGGCTCATGCTGCATGAAAATCATATGAAAACAGATCAAAGATATACATAAAATCAGAAGCTTTGAAACTGCTGGGAAAAAAGTAGGGAAACACTTGAAGCTTTAGATCCACCTGAGCTCCTAATAGAGAACTCTGACGTCATGTGAAATGATATTAAGAATCAACAAATGGATTAATCAAATTAAAATCCTTCTCCAGAGCAAAGGGGACAGTCAACAGAGTGAAGAAACAACCTATAGAAAGGGGAAACTTTTTGTCAGCTACTCTTCAAACAGACAGCCATTTTTTTTTTTTTTTTTGTATTTAGTACAGGGTTTACAGGATCTCACTACATAGATGGGACTCATAGTAATCCTTCTGTTTCAGTCTCCCAATCACTGGGATTACAGGTGTATGCGACCACACCCAGTCTCAATTCCTGTCTCAGTGTACCCCGGGGACAGAGCTGACACAGCTCTCAGTGGATGGAATCCAATATATTTTTTTAAAATAATTTTATTGAGAAACAAATGGCAATGAGACAGTTTCAAAACCGATTAGTAGAACAGTTTCAATAATTAATACATTGCATATTGTTGTCTTCTTAGTGGTTATTCATAGTACAAGATGCAGACATGATATCCTGTCCACAAACACTATTAGTACAAATCTTTCTCTTCATTGAAATAAGAGATAGTAGTTGTATATCCATCCTAACTATTTTGAAATCCAGTATTTTGAATAAATGAAGAACTCAAAAAATTAACCCGCCAGAAACTGAGATTTAAAAAGTGTGCAGGTGAACTGAATAGTCACTTCTCAAAAAAAGTACAAATGACCAATAAGTACTTAGAAAAGTGTTTATCAACTTTTCTTGTCAAGGAAATGAAAATCAAAACAGCAATAAAATTCCATTGCACTCCAGAAAGAATATCAAGAACACACACACACACACACACACACACACACACACACACACACATCTCCTGGCTGTGGGGAAAAGGGAACATTTTAAAATGGTGCATGGGAGAATAAAGTAAAGAAAAATGAAAAGTAGCATGGAGATTCCTCAAAATCCAAAATCAGAGGTTCTTTTGGACTCAGCTGTCACTTTCTTGGGATTGTAGGGTGATTTTTGAGAGTTAAAGATATACTTTAATGGGGCTGGGGAGATGGCTCAGTAGAATAAGTGCTTCCCTGGCAAGTGCAAGGGCCTGAGTTCAATCCCTGGTTCTGCAGGAAAAAAAAGGTGTACTGTAATGAAACCTACATATCCATAATTGATGCAGTACACAATACATAAAAATAAGACTCTGAAAACAATCTAGATGTCCATAAGCAGATAAATTAATAAAAAGGTATGCTCAATGAATTATGAAATCATGTTGTTTGCTGGGAAATCAATGGATCTTAACTTTATAAAGTTAAGTGAAACTAGAAAAGCTAGAGATAAACATCACATGGTTTCTCTTATTTGAGAAATTCAAGATGCAAATAAATTTCAGAGTAAAATAAAGGAGTGATGGGAGGGAATAGGAAGACAGATGCTTTGAAGACAAGGAAGGGGATGACAGGAATGGGGGAGGGATGTGACTAGAGAGGAAGTGAAATGATAAAGATGACATTTACACAGCTAAATCCTCAGTGCAAATATAAACAGTATGTATTGGAAACATACACAGAGAAGGGTATTTTAGTCAATGTACTAGCTTCTCTTTCTTTATCACATGCTCAGTTATCTGGTCAAAAAATTACTGCCTCTGGCTAGCCACAAAGCTCAGTGGACTAAGTGCCCGCTTAGGCAAGTGCAGGGACTGGGGTTCGACCCCTGGCAATACATGCCACACCGGCTCCATCTGCAACACGCTGAGCTGGCCACCTCATCTGGGCATGGTGGCACATGCATTAATCCCAGCGCTGGGGAGGATGAAAACAGGAGGATCACTAAGAGTCTGAGCTGCGTAGTGAGACTCTGTACCAAATACATTAAAAAAAAAATACTATCCTACCTTAGATTCAAAAATTGATAATTTGAACTTTTTACTTGTTTCTTGGTTTCATTTTATAAACCTATTGTTCCTGGTCATTGTAAATAAAAATTTGGGCTATTGTATTTTTAAATTCATGGATTTCTCATAGAACTGGAGCTCTGTTATCTATTGGATCAAATAGAAATGCAGAGTGATTTCACTCTGTAAACTGGGGAAGGTACCTAAGCAGGAGCTGGAGAATTTCCTTTATTGTAAACTTTTCTTTTCAAATGACAAAATAATTAATTAAAAAGTGCCTGTAACCTCTAAAATATCTATTTCTTTCTGACTCATGACTGGATTGAAATAATTTTAGAACTATAGTAAAGAGATGGTTGAGAATAATGTCCTTGTGGCATTACTAAACTAAGTGAAGAAAATGGTTAACAGTGTGTCCTCTGAGTTGACTTATCACATGCATCCATCACCTTTTTTTCCAGAAAAGTGACTGGGAATCTTATGCAAATGACACAGCACACTAAAGTTGTCCGCTCTCAAATGCCCTGTGCACCTTCCACCCAGTAAGAAGTCATTTTCTGCCTCATTAAATATTTCTGAACAGTGTGCTCCTTACCTAATTAGATTAGTAAATGCAAGGTGAGATTTATGCCAGTTATCATTTGTATACAATAACATGAAACAAAAATGTGTATGAGAAGTTAGATATGCTAAAAAGGAAAAGGCATATTTGACAAATGTGTTTGCAAGTGGGACATGTTTAGGCGAAGAGAAGAGAATGCTTATAAAAGATGTAGGTGGGAGAAGAAAAGGACAATAGAAAATGCAGGAAGTGGGAAATGTGAAGAAATGTTTTGATTTGTTTGTTTGTTTCTTTTCTGTATTTTATGTAGGGTTTACAGGGTCTACAAGGTCTACAGGGTCTCACTACACAGATCGGGCTCGTAGGGATCCTCCTGTTTTCAGTTTCCCAAGCCCTGGGATTACAGGCACACACTGCCACGCCCAGTCTCAGTCATTGTCTCAGCATGCCCCAGGGGCAGGGCCGGCACAGCAGTCCTGTGGATCGAACCCCCAGCCCATGTGTCTGCCAGAACAGGTGCTTTAATCCGCTGAGCTATCTGACCTGCCTTAGAAATGTTTTGATTTCAAAATGCAGTCTTTTATTAATACCTAACATTATCTTTTCAGAATAAAAATCTTTTTGTATGTGACCCGGCTTAGACACAGACACTGGGTTTCCTTCTTGCTTAGAGAATGTTTACTACTATGAGTGAGAAGTGGCTAGGTTGTAAAGAGCTAAGTGCAGTCCCAGTCCTGGGGAGGAAAAGACTTACCTACATCTGTGAATGTAGACTTTAAAGGACTAATGGGAAGTCCTAGTGCTAGATTAAAAATTGATATAGAGAAATAGAATTTTCTCTTCAACTCCACAAAAATTATACTACTGTTAGAAAAGAAAAAAAAATAAAATACTGAAGACATGAAACAAAAGCTAGAGTGGGCATGGATTTTTCTTAATCTGTACCAATATCTGTTTTATGAGCTCACACAAAATTATTTTACTTTAGAAAATGATACATGCATAAATAATGTAGGAAACAGACATTTAGAATGCTATATGGCAAAAATAACACATTTTGATTATGTGAAAAGTTTGAAGTACAAACAAGAAAATGAAAAAGATGAAAAGGATTCCCCGTAGCAAAATCACTGCAACTTTTAGGCATCTTCCTTTTAGACTGCTTGGAGCACATTTAGGAAGAGAAACCAATACAACTTTGAGAAAGCAGATCTTTTATATCCAGTTTGTAATCTGTTTATCATTCAAAAAGTTAAATAAGTCAATTTTTTGTATTAATTAATATAAATTTCTATTTACATCAATATGTGTAATGACTCGCTAGGAATATATCATGTAATTTTTAACTCTTCTTTTTGAACACGTTGGCTGTTTACACATTGTGGCTGGGAAAGTATTCCTGTGAGTACCTTCATACACATGTGTTAGAGTACCCCATTGAATTCATCATTAGAACAATTTCTTTGAAGTGAAACTCCTGAGCAAAAGATTTAAAAGCCTTTGGCTCATTTTGCTGAAATTGTTGTCTGGAAATGTGTCTCACTCCACAGCAATCTGTGGAATGTTGATCCTGCCTCTCAACCAAAACTAGATGCGACTATTGAATTAAAACTCTGTCACAATAACTCATAATTGTTTGTACTTGTGTTTATAGATTTTAAGAGTGTACATTACTGTAATTATTAACTATTATCAGTTAATAATAAATGATAGTAATTAAATAATAAATCTACCAGAGATTTTTAGAAGTCTACCAAGACTTCCAAACTTCTTGGGCCAGAGAGATAGCTCAGTAGAATAAGTGCTTGCCTTGCAAGCACAAGGGCCTGAGTTCAATCCCTGGTTCTGAAAAAAAAACATCTTTGCATTTTGAAGGAGCATACTACTTTATGTTTTTCTTGCAGATATTCTCTGTTACTAAGCCACTGTTTATTAGACAGTGTTTCTATTTTTATGTTCAGTCTATCCATTTGTGTAACTTTGATTCATTTATTTTCATTTTTATTTTAGGGCAACAAAAAGCAAATCTATTTCCTTTTTTAATATTGGACACATTTTCTCTTATCTATTATCAAAAATTGTTTATTTAGGAAGAATGTTATTAGAAACTACGATAAAAAATCAGATGAGAAGTGAAACAGAAATTTCCATTAAATTTTTAATAAGTTTATGCATAGAAAAAGACACATTTATTTTTTTTTTTTTTTTTTTTTTTTTTTTTGTAGTAGGAATTGAACTCAGGCTCTTAAAATTGTCAGGAGTGTTCTTTTGCTGTTGAACTATATCCCCAGCCCCAGATGTTTCTTAAATATCATAAATTTGAGTGTTCCACACTCAATATTATTGTTAAGAGGGAATTGACATTTACAATTATTTATATGCTATTGTTTACACAGTTTTTCTGCCAGTATATTTCATGAAGTAAGTTAAATTAGAAAACTAAGGAAAAATATACAAAATGCTAAAGTTCCATTTTAAATTAGGCTTTATATGATATAAAACACATGGATGACTGATAAGTTTATTTAAAATCTGCAGTAATGATATACTATGCCCAGACCTGACAAATGAGAGAAAATGAAAGTCTAATTAATTTTTGAAATGTCTTAAAAATATTAGAGGAACAAATTATTTGTTTGGGGATTGTACTATCTCCTTATTTTCTTATTCAGAGAGTTCCCAACAGTATTGTAGCAATAGGATCTGTTAAAACTCCCTTCTTTGAGAAAGTCTTATTTAGTAGCAAGTCCTTTCAGAGCTCTTACCATATTCTGTACACTGTTCTAAGATGTGTCTAATTCTTAATTCTCACTGTAGTCCTAGAAGAGAGTCACAGTTAGGTTTAGTGTTGTTGGTCTTGCTGCCTTTTGGAATCTGGCTATAGTTGAACCCTCAAGCTTTTACACCTCAGTTTATACCTACAAAGATTTCCTTGGTTAAATACATTTTCTTAATTTAATAACTACAAGGACTAAATACATCACAGACACTTTTCCAGTATTCACCACTCACTTCTTATCATTACAGCTTCCCTTACTATTTTAAAATGATAATTCTGACAGTCAAAACCAGGCTACAGTTAAAAAATAAAGTTTATTTATAGGAGATGATGTACTGTAAGGAAAGCCAATCCAGCATGACTGGAGGAAATTACTCACCTGCCCTCTGCCTTTTCAATGGCAAGGCCTTCCTAAAAGTTCTATAATTCCACATAACATATAGAAGTGTCCCTTTCACTCAAGAAATGTTGTCTAGCTCCTCATTCTCCCCATACAAGTAGGCCAAGATTAGCAGCTTCCTTCCAAAGAAGAAGTAACTTTTCAGTGAGCACCATGAGCTATTATTACTGTGAACTTGACAATCAGTCTCGGCTGGACATCAGGTTTAGTTAGCATTAGCACTGGTAAGTCAGGTTGATGGCATGAACCCTTGAGCACATATGACGAGAATAACGTTTCACCTCCATTGCCTGCCTGTGAACAACCAGTAATTCCAGTTTAACCACAAGAAAAACATCAGTCAAACACAAACTGAGAGTCATTCTACTAGAAAAATCTGACAAGCAGTTCTCAGAACTGTCAAGGTTTTGATAAAAATGAAAACTATTTTAGGCCAGAGGGTACTCAAGGTTTGGATAATTAATGAGATTTTGACATTATATTTTTTTATTTTTATGTATTTGGTACAGGGTCTCACTATGCAGCTCAGACTCACAGTAATCCTCCTGTTTTCAGCCTTCCCAGTGCTGGGATTATAGGTGTGTGCCAACATGTCGGGACTTGATGGCTGGCTCAGCGTACCGGGGAGCAGGACCAGCACAGACTGTGGTGCCGGGGATTTTGACATTATAAAACTAGGACATTAGGAAAAAAATCAGACAAAGCTAATAAAATCTGGAGTTCAGTTAACCATAATGTTCAAATACCAATTTCTTAACTGTGATACATGGTGATGTAAAATATTAATAACATAGTCTCTTTGATCAGTAAATCTGGGACACAACTGAGTTATAGGATGTTACAGTACAGGTTCTCCTATGTCCTGAGTCCTTACTGACCTTAAAAGGCTAGGGCCAAAATGTTGGCTGCCCTTGCAGCCCTTCTTTTTCTCTAATCTTTGGTTTGCAAACTTAAATTGTTAACCCTCCAGAAGAGAAGCTTCATGATATTATTACCCTATAACATAGGCAGTTGAGCTTAACCTCACTATCTGTCAATAGCAAACATCTCAGACATAACATGGAACAGGTATTCTCTATCAATTATTGATATGTTAAACTTTAAATTGCTACAGAATGTGAAGAAAAAAATTTAAAAATAGAAATAAACAGTTACATAGTTTTACATAGAAATTTAGAAATCTAACCACATACAGCATTGTAGCAGAACAGTCCTATGATATTTTTTGTCTCTTGTTTTCATTTGTTACTCTTTTTTTTTAAAAAAAAAAAAAACAAACACTTGAGAGACAGTATGGCAGTAATTTGTATGACATGAAAAGCAGTACATATTTAGAAGACTAGAATGACAGGCATTCCAAGCATGACCCTCGTATTACAAATAACTATCTTCAGTGAAGTTGTTTAGTTCACAGGTATCAGCATATATAGTTAGTCAAGGTGAGAATCCTACCAATTAACCACTAGTTTAAAAAATCTGCTGAGGATCATTGCCTTAACAATCTTGTGCATATAATGTATGACTTTGCCCCTGTCATGTTTCCTAGCTTTTCTCCTTGCCCTCTCTTCATTGTTTAATCCTTAAATTCTTGCTTTCCTTTTAATTGTGCTATACCTTTCTATTTTTATTTCTTCTTCTGAGTTCTACAACTAGGGAGACTATATGATATTTACACATGTGGGTCTGGTTTATTTCACTTATGAGTATATCTCCAACTGGCATCCACTTAAATATAAAGGCTTAGAGTTTATTATCATTTATAGCTGAGTAATACTCCATTGTACAAAAATACAACATCTTTTTTATCCATTCCTCAGGTGACAGGCATCTTGGTTGTTTTCAAGATTTGACTATTACAAATTGTGCTGCTATAAACATAGGTGCATATATATCACTATGATGTTTTCAATTCCTCTGGGAAAATTCCCAATAGGAGGATAGCTTGTTTGAATGGGATTTCCAGTCCTAGTTTTTAAAGGAGTCTCCACACTGATTTCCATAATGGTTGCACAAGTCTACATTCCCACAGCAGTGGAGA